>NC_135497.1:411981971-412145418 GCF_052857255.1 Amblyomma americanum
TAAGCTCTGATCTGAGCTGTGCTCTCCGCAGATGGAGGCTGACAGAGAGGGCGACGATGTGCAATGCACAGCGCGAGAGTGTGTTGCAATGTAACACGAGCCGTGATCTGCTGCGGCGATAGCATATAGTGCCCTCGTGCAGTGGCCAGCGAAGCTGATCTGTTCGCGCCACCGCGGGTTCGAAATCCAGTGGGCGCAATATTTGTTCTATTTACGCACCCTCAGGGTCAGGGACGTCGTAAGGTTCCTTGTTGGGTTCGACCCCGTGAACTAGTGCTTTCGCAATAAACACAAAAATTTCTACGTGCCTCGCCCCTAGAGCGAGCCGGTATAGCGCTTCTGGATCCTGACTGAGAAAACACGACATCAATGGAAGGCTACCGTGCCATTTTCTTAATTTTCCTCCTGATCGCGTCTGGACCTGCGTTAGACTAACTGAAGGTTCCCCTCTGGAAAAAGACAAAAAAAATTGATTGGGTTGATTACTCTTCTCGTTCCGTATCCAGGCTACCCCGTTCTTGTACTGTACGGCAACCTGTACCCAGCTGCGTAATTAAGAAATGTGCTCTTTCAGGGGTCCTTGAAAGCATCTTGTAATAAGCTGCTTCCAGTGTCAACTTAATTAGGCCCATTTTACACAATCAGCGTCTAAGCTGCTCGGAATAATATGAATGTACTAGTCCACTGATGCAGTCGCCACCAAATTCACCATGTTTCTCACGCATTTGAATTGATATTGTGGCCACATGGATAGCATTCCACTCGTCAGCAAACCGCGAAAAGCGAGCAAGTAACCATTCTGACGGAGCCTTAATTGTGCTTGTCTGGTTAGGCTAGTTATGTTCGGAAGTTTTCGCGGTAATTTCTATATTCGTAATGTAAACCAGGGGGGGGGGGGGGGGGGGGGGGAGGAGGAGATAGATTACTTACACGACGCATGCGACGAAAGAAGCAATAAAATTATGACGACTACACATCCCCAAAGCATGAGCGACAAGACTCGGTAAAGGCAGAGTGTCTGTAGGATACGAGAAACTGCACTGAATGCAAATTGCCTTACTGCAGGTTCATATGCAAGAATATGATAAGATGGGGACGCACTTTAAGAATATTCGAAGACGAGCTCTGCTTGGTGTGACCTTGCATCAAGTCGCCGAATGTGTAAGAAAACACATGCACAAGTAAACGAAAGTAAAAAGGCATTTGTATAATGC
The DNA here is from genome assembly GCF_052857255.1 of Amblyomma americanum. Classification (NCBI taxonomy): domain Eukaryota; kingdom Metazoa; phylum Arthropoda; class Arachnida; order Ixodida; family Ixodidae; genus Amblyomma; species Amblyomma americanum. Next base: position 411,983,186 of record NC_135497.1, read on the forward strand.
ATATTGTCGTGACAGCAACACGTCCGGAATGGGTGAAATAGTGCTCCATTGTCCTCATTAGCATTCCGGAGACTTTATTTAACGAATAGTATTCATGAAGTGAAAGCTGTGCTCGTCCAGTGTGTGTACGAAGGTGGTTCCCCAATCCAAATAACAGCATTAAAAAAAATGAAACACTCTCGCACACCGACGTTAAGCACAATGGGCGAGCAAGCAGCGCTTCCTTATTCCACTTGCTACTTACACGCACCAGAACAGTATACAAATGGGTTGCGCGTCTTCATTTGGAAGGCAGAGCGCTTCAAGAACGCATGTTGCAGTTTCGTATATGCATCCAGCGTGCATTACCATGTTGCTCACAAAGGTGCAAGCGCGCTCGCATAAGTCATTAATATCAAATTTAGACAATCGCATGAAGTAAAGAAAGTAAGAAGCGGCAGGAGCAGAAAGCTTTCTTCAGGCTGACCTTGGAAAAGCTGCAACAGTCAGTAGGACTATACCATCGCCCTCGGCATCCATGTATGGAATACATTTTGAGGTTAAAGAGAAAAAAAAACTCACTCAATTAAACGTCTGAAGGGGGTAGAACGAAGGCGGGGAGATGAACGCTAAGGGAGAGATAAAAAAAAAGTGGAAAGGCACGGACGTTCATCAAGCATGACGTCCGGTTGGCTATACCCTACACTTGAGAGTAGGCTGAGGGCAGGGAAAAAGGAAAAACAAACAAACAAGCAAGCAAAAACGCGTTTGCTGGCTGCAGTTAAGGCCCTCAGACTACAAATACTGAGCAGCGCTTTGGTTGCCGATTTATACTGCTGGAAGGTGAAACCAAGGTAGCAGAATGTGGGCGAAGGGAAGAGAGTGGACGCATATGCACTCACTGACACTCGGGCCCTTCATCATCGGCATGTCCTTTGCACTTTTCTCGTTTTCGCAATAAGCCTTGATTTCTCTGAGCTAAGAAGAGCGCCAGCAGATCGATTTTTCGAAGCAGTGGTCTGTATACCAGCGCCCTTGGTGCACGTGTCGTGTGTTGTCTAAAGGAGCGTGCTCTGGCGCGTGCATATGCGCACACATGGACACGTTGAACATGGACCAACTAAAGTCTATTGGTAGGCTTTGCAAGAAAACCGACAACCCCCGTGTCTCCTACAGCCGCTGATGTCCGCCGAGTTATTCCTGAAAGGTTTGCAAGTTGGAACAGCCCTACTTGTGCGTGTTTGGCTAGAATCATCGAGAAACGAGACGAGAAAAAGCCGTCGATGGACGCAAAATGAACAGTGCGGTTTTCAGCACTGCCCCTCGACTACGCTGGCTAGGAAGAAAACGCTGGATACTCGACCTATTTGCCGCTGCTTTAAGTCGAAAATCTTAGGTACTTCAGCGAAAGCAAGCGCTTTTGTACGTGCCCGCCTGCTCCCTTCGTCATAATTCGTTGCAGGCCCTTCTGTTACGACCATACGTCACAGGCGAACTAACAATGAGCATGTGTGTATGTCACGTCTTTGGTCAATTTATAGAGTACGAGTGCAAGAGATGAAGGAGGTAAGAAGCTCAATGTCGCCCTACGCAACCTCATCTTTAGGCGATGAAGCCGATCAAATGGAAAAGCTGAATGGCTAAGCCTATTGAACAAGCGTCCTGTTAAACTGCGAGCCTATTGAACTGCGACCAATTGTTCCACCCACCAGGAAAATACTCTGCAACAAATCTCATATTATGGATAACTTTTTCCGACATCAATTTTCTATTCTTTGTTAAAGGCAGTTTTACACACGGCACACTGATGAAACGCTGCTGTAGCACGGCCGGCTGTGCTGCGCTAGCACTTGAATGTACAGCGATGAGTGTATGGCGGTGAAGCTGATTGTTTCCCAACCCGCAAACATGTAGATTGCGTCTAACACCAACGGTGGCAATAACAGCGCTCACGAGCGAAGTGCGGCAGATATTTCAAACCTCCCCGTGCCCTCCCACTCGACCCCTCGTCCACTGAGATCTCCAGGGAGAAAGAGAGAGAGAGAAAAAAGAGATTTTCACCGGGCAGGGGCACCTGATAAAATGAGCGCAATGAAAGATATATAGCTTTCGTCATGGAGCCGGTATTTCCGGTGCTCGGAAGAGTAGCTCAGACCGGCGTCTTCAGAAGTGCACCAACATCGTTTCCGCGGTGAGCCCTAAATTCTAGTTAAAATGGAAGTTGCCTGAAGCACCTCTGGGCTTGTGCGTAGTTCAGTGGCAAAGGAAAAAAAAAAGCAGCGTGAAGAACAACCACACGTGCGCAAACGATCCAAGTCATGGCTTAGCAGGAGCGGTGGCGACAGAGGCGGAGGCGGGAGTTGAGAGAGCCAGAGTGGATCGCCGAGACAGCACCTGAAGTACGATGCGCGTTGTGTACACTCTTGACCCTGAACGATCATTAGGCCACAAACATTCGCCTTGATCGCCGCAGAGGAATGTCAAAAGGAAGCCGACGCCGGGAGCCGCTTAAGAATGAACTGCTTCGCCCCCGCGATTCATTGAGCGCCGCTAGGTAACACTCTCCCGCTACAGAAGCGTACGCCGGTGCATTCAGCATAGAAAGAGGGAAAGAGAGAGAGAGAAGTGTAAACTCCAGAGAGTGCTCTCTAGAAACGCACGGTTTGAAGACGGCGCCGTGTGAGCACGCAAAAGGCATCAGCGATGACTCAAGGCACCCCGAAAACACTTCCAGGCGTACGCATTCCTCGGTCACAAGCTGCGGCCACCGCTCGGAAAATATAAATGTCGCCGAGCACCCGCCGAGAGCACTTTAATGTATCAAGCGGCGAGCTGGACCAAGAGCGGCGTGATCACCTTACTTCGGGAGACCGCGCGGCGGCTCTCATACACGGAAGCTGCACAACACGAAGAGAGTCGTTTTGGGAATGATCGCGGTGCTGTCGTGGATACAGGCTCTCGAGGTGAAGGTGTGAAATGGAGGGGGACTGGAGGAGACGTGAGGCCGCCACAAAGCAATCCAAGAGAAAAACGCACGCACACACGTCATCTGGACGCGGTTGACAAGGTTTCGGGAGCTATCACTGAAAGACGTAGGCGGGCGCCGACAATGCGTCGCTTGCAGCGCCAGCGTTCGCCCTGTTCTGCCCGCGTTGCTGGCGTCCCTCACCCTCTCTAAATAAGGGCGCGCTGTAATATCGAAAGGAGGAAGGCGACCGGCGCACCAACGGAACGGCGCAATTCGCATGCGAGGACCCTTTAATAATAATAATGGCGCTCGAATGCAGGCCGTAGGCATTGCAGGCTTGAAGACGAAAGAAAAGGGCAGCACAAAAGACTCGGAGTACGGCGGCGGCGGTCAGGTAGGGAATAGCAATAAGAGAATCACGCACGCACTCGAGAAGAGGCGACGACGCACAAGGCCCCGGGACACGGACCAGACGAACTCGTGGAGGGCGAAACAAACCAAACAGATCGTAGAAGCCGAGCGAGCGCACAAAAAACAACAAGCAAAGAAAGCGTCGGGCCAAACGGCGCTCGCGGCCTCTCATCACGCGGTCCTGCCCATCGCCGCCGGCAGCAGCAGCACGGGTGCCACGAAAGGGGCCCGTCCCGAAGCGCGCCGCTTCTTGACGGCGGACGGACGGACGGGGGCGGATCGCGGCAAAAAGCGTCAAGTGGCGCTCCCTGTAATCAAAAAGGGGTCCGCCGCGAATCTCTTTTCCCGCTGGCGCAGGCGCGCGCCTTGCTACCGTGGAAGCGGCCGCGCCAGGCGGGACTCTGGCGCCGACCGGGGCGCCGCGAAGTGGCCGACGGCGCCGAAGACGCCATGGCGGACCGTGTGCGCGGGGAAAGTTGTCTTTGCACAACTGGCGCGGTTGTAGGGAATGCGGCTTCCTGCCTCAAACTTCCGCCTTCCTCGGAAGAGCGGACGACCAGTGGCGCAGGTTGTGGGAAAAAAATGAAACAAGGTGTCGCCGCTTGCGCGTGCCTTGGCCTACGGATCTTGCTTCCGCTGCTAGAGGAGGAATTGTTGTTTGGTGAGGGCATTTCTGAGTCAGTTCTTGCATAAGGGACTGAACATGTTGTTTGGATAACATGTACCTGTTGTTACTCTCATATGGATATATAACCTGCTGCTTCCAGGAAATAGAATGCGCACTACCAAGCGTCAGGCTCCTTTATACCTTCCTACCAATCAGGTTCAACAGGCATTTTCTCTGTTTTATGTTCCAAGTGAAGTCTTCACAAAGTAAAAGGGAGCGGAGGGTGGACTTATTCAAGCCGTGGACCGAAGCAAACAGCGCGCAAACGCTCATTAGAAGAAATGCGAAAGCCGGCCTCCTGAGATCAAGATGAAAATAATGCCCCTGTACAAGGTGACGGCTCTCTGCAAAAAGGAGGGCGGGGTTTGACGCCGATCAAGAAAAAAAATTTTGCATTTTTATTTTCTTTGTTCCAACTGCATTTCAACAAGTCCACGTCTCGAAGCACGTAAAGTACACCACCTGCGGCTCGAAAAAGCGAACTTCAGATTTTTGCTTATATTTTTCGGCGGTGCTGAACCAGATGCGTTTCACGTTTTCCGCGAGTCGATGTGTGTACCACCTAGGGTGCCCGCGGCACGATACTTCAAGACTGTGAATGAAATCTCTTGGTGTCATTGTGTCAAAGAGCATTCGTCATCCTTCCGAATCTATTGGCTTTATGACTACCAAGTTCAGTGTGAAATTCCACGCTAGTTTCTAAAGAACAGTCCCCGTAAGGGAACTCCCTTATTCATAATCATAACTAATATACTACAAGATCCAAGAAGCTTTCTGGCCTTCTCGTTTATTCTGTCCTTGTAGTTCTAACTGCGACCCCGTCTTCCTCACTTCTACTCGACGTATCCTCGTAGTTGTCTTCTCATCAACACTTAATACTGGGTCACTGCGCTCTCCAGAGCTTGTATCTTCATCCTTCCAAGGATGGTAAGGGAGGATGCCTCTTATTGTGGCCTCTTCTTCGAGTTTTTCCACGACGACTTTCATAGTAAACGGTCAGCGGCACTCTCTGCTGAGGAGAAAATGCAGACCCATGAATGGCGATTTTGAATCGATCCCTTTCAGCTCCAACATCATACTTTCTAGCAGGATACCTGGGATTGTTATTGATGCCGCTTGTCAAACCTTCCCTTCCTTGTCTTCCGGTAGTTGTCCTTTGGTGCTGGGGTCATTAGTTTCTGACGGTGGACAACTCTCTCGATGATTCCCAGTTCGCTCTGGGCTGGTAACCAGACCGCATTTCCAAAAACTGCTAAATACAGGCTGCACCCAAGACCAGATGTGGTTGAACGATTGGGATAGGCCACATCAGCCTCTAGCACGCATTTCTGCCCGTCTTTGAAGTTTGGGTACAAGAATATGTACTAGTGACGGCAAAAAGTTGCTGGATGCAGGTGTGTGGGAAAAAAACTTATTTGGGCGCAGCCAAGTCTGTCAGTTGCCTGAAATGACAGCAGCTGTCAGGGAACGTGCATGCTCCGTTCGCTGGTAACAACAGCAGGCTATTAAGTCACGAGGCAGAGCTACAATATTATTACGGCCAACAATACACCATGAATTCGTGAATTGCTCATTGTGTAAGAGATTTTCTCTCTTGATGCGGTACCGGAAAGCGCAATTCGATGTCCCTTTGTTGCGCCCAAAGACGAAGCCGCTCGCTACGGTAAGCTGGTTCACTGTCAGCGACAACGATATTTAATCATCTAAATAGTTCTCTTTCAAAGAGCGAAATCATGGAACTTGCTTTCTCTAGTCAAGCCTTGACAGATGCGAAACGCAAGGCCAAGAAGCCCCCTCCACAATAGCTGACTGGACCAGCAGGATCAAGCAAGCTATTCACACCTCCGGCAAATAAGTCAAGGACACACTTACGGCACCAAAGGTAGAGCCCCACCTCTGGGAAGCTCGCCAAAGCCTCCTTGGAGGCGGGCATCGACAACGCCTTAACCGCAAACTCCGCCATCGCATCTCCGCACTCCCATAGGCCGCGGAGGTATGTGTAACCGCCCTGGCTCGAAACAACTGAGCCTCCTTCTGCAGTAAGTGCAAGGACACGTTAGACACAAAACGCAACTGGACCCTTCTCTGAGCCCTCATAGACCCCACCACCAGCAAAACCCAAACTGACAAAACCCAACGTCTCATCCACCTTGAGCTGCAAAAGGGCACCGAGATCGCTCAGACTCGGCAAGACATATACATCCCGACAACCAGTCCATCGAGTGGAACGTAAGCACTTGAACACCCCCCCCCCCCCCCCTCTCCTCAACCAAACCCGGACCTCGACAAGGACATCACCCTTGCTGAGGTCAAACGATCGCTGATTACCATACAGCGCTCTACAACACCCGGACCAGGCCATTTCACATACAAGGTCATCCGCAACCTTGACGACACCTCACTTCAAGAACTGACGGCCCTCTTCAATGAACACTGGTGCAACGGGACGCTGCCCTCCACCTGGAAACATGCAGATCAATTTTATTCCCAAACAAGGCAAAGCACTCTTCCAAAACCTTCGCCCTATCTCCCTCACCAGTTGCGGGGGAAAGCTATTCAAACCTGTCTTGCTCAACGTATTGCAACCCTTTCTAAAACGTTAATGGGGATTTAACGTCCCAAAGCGACTCAGGCTATGAGGGACGCCGTAGTAAAGGGCTCCGGAAATTTCGACCACCTGGGGTTCTTTAACGTACACTCACATCGCACAGTACACGGGCCGCTAGACTTTCGCCTCCATCGAATTTCGACCGCCACGGCCAGGATCGAACCCGCGTCTCTCGGGTCAGCAGCCAATCGCCATAACCACTGAGCCACCACTGCCGCCTTTTCTGGAAGACTCGTGATTCCTATCCAACAACCAATTCAGCTTTCGTCCTAATCTCTATGCACAAGACGTACTCCTATCCCTGAAAGAAACCTTATTCTACACGAAGAAGCACACGCGCGACTCTCGCCATGGACATTCAAAAAGCCTTCGACAATATTAGCCACGACCATATCCTTCGCAACACGGCCACCACGGGCTGCGGGTCGCGCATATGGCGCTACATTCAAGCCTTCTTAACGCAACAAACGGCCCTGATCCAGCTCGGCACTATATCATCACCTCCATTCTTCCTCCCCAAGGGGCCGTTCTCTACCCCCTCCTATTTAATCTAGATCAAGCCCCGCTGGCCAAACAGCTCACCAACATACCTGACCTCCACGCCGCAGTATACGCCGGCGACATCGCCTTATGGACGACTGAAAGCTCCTTAGGGGAAGCACAAGACACTTTACAATTCACAGTTAATATCATCACCTCGAGCCTGAGCAATATGGTCCTTAAGTGCTACCCACTCAAATCAGAACTTCTCATGACCGATCACTTCTCCGGGATCCACGCATACACCTCCGAAGGTACGACGACCACATACCACTGGTCAATAGACTCAAGCTTCTTGGAATCTATATGCGGGGCACTTTGTATGCAACCTTCCCTCTACAGCTCCTAGACAACCAAACCAAACAAATCGCGGGCTGTATCTGCAGAGTGGCCACACGCAACGACTGCCTGTCGGAGAGGGAAACCCTTAATATGACAGATGCCCTCATCACCACCCGCTTGATTTACCACCTTCCTCATCACTTGTTCACCAAAATGCAACAAGACAAAACTGATATTATTAGAAAGGCGACCACTTCAGCGCTCCGCCTAACACAATCAGTTAGCACAAATCATTTGCTCGCAACGAGCACTTTCAATATGATCTCAGAACTACTCGAAGCCCAGCGAAGCTACCAGATACTTCGACTAACCCACACAGACCCCGGCCAACACCTCCTGCGGCATAGTCACCTGGCCCCCACCCACTGTTCACCTGCTCCTATCAAATCACCCCATCTGACATTCAAGGCCAACTGAGCATCAAATCTCTACTCATAAATATGAACTCCGAGCTACACAGGGGCACGCCACGCTCGAGCTGAATATTGCACCAAACACTACAAGGCAGGCCCGAGATCCTCTACGTGGACGCGGCTCAACACACCCTACCAGGCTATTATACTGCTGTCGCCGCCTATGAGTATGGCATCATCGTGGCCGCAGTCACCCTCCACGCCAACAGTCGTACGGAGGCTTAGGGTGCGGCCATCGCCTTGGCGCTCATACCCGCTACACAAGATCCCAACATCACGGAAATCTGCACCGACTTCCAAGCTGGGTACCGTCACTACCAGCAAAGCATTACGCACCAACCGCCCGACCCATTCTTGCATCAGGATACACGCTTACCCAAGAGGTAACCCTCACGTGGGTTCCTGGGCATGCATCGATCCCCTTTAATCAGCGCGTTCATGCGCTTGATCGAGAACGGATTATCCCTCCAGGCCTCGGAAGGTCGGACACCCAAACCCAAGCAGGAAACCTTGCGGCTCTATACACATACAAAATCACCACTCATTACAAAAGCAGGCGCTTCACCCTCACACCACCTCATCGTACACGAGATTCAAAATACAGTGCGGTCTGGCGGCAACTGCAGACAATCTGCCACATCTCACCTTACCCTCCTCATCGCTACCACCCTACCTTGACCCTCCCACTCTGCCATTCTGCTCAACATGTGGGGCGGCCAAGGCCATCCTCATGCACTACCTGTGGGAATGCTCCCAACTAATGGCAGTTCCCACCGCACCGAACCGATCCCCCTCTTCATGGCAGTCCACTCTGCGAGCTGCTCAACCCGCTGGCCAAACATGGCTAGTGGACAAAGATCTCCGTGAGGCCCAGGCCCTTGAACTCTTTGGACAAGTAGGCGCCCATCCTTGAGGACCTTTTGTTGTTGTTTTTTTCTTAAAGTAAAGTTGTTTCTCCTTGTCTTTAACGTCCTAATCCTTCTCTCTGAGCTCAGTAAAGTCGAGGTGAATCACTTGTTCCGGATTCGAGTATACCGGTATTACCATCTGATTACCTCTCGGCCTGAAGTTCGCCTTGCACGAGTAGAGCTTCCATTCATGGCAGAACGGTGTGAAACTGTCAACGTTCACACTCGTGCTCATCCACTGAAGCACTGCGTCAGTTTTCAGTATTTCCTCCATTGATCGTCACGGGATCCTGACTCTGGGCTGTGACGATAAAGTATCAGTATAGTTAGTAGACTTGATTCATATATGTTGATTTTGCCCTTTCGCATCTCAGTGTCTTGGATTCCTTCTCATAGCCTCGTTAAGATTACAGTTTCATGGCTAGCCTTTCTAGGAGCATGAAGACTAGACGTAACCTCTGCATCGTGATTCCTTTGTTCCGGGCGGTTTACGATATCGAATGCGTGCCCCAGCATTTCACTAACCTATCGGGCAATTCGAAATTTCGGTTGACCAGTCGGCTGTATAGTAGCGGCTTGGGCTAGGTGGTGGTGAAACGTATTTAGAGCTACATATAGCACGGGAGGACCAAGAAACAATACTCGTCCACAGGCCCTCTCCTGTGCCTTGGTCCTTGAGCAAGCGGAAGGAGGTCCTCTATTATTTATTTATTTATTTATTTATTTATTTATTTATTTATTTATTTATTTTAAGGTAGGTAAGAAAAATAAATAAAAATAATGTTATGCTTCGCGCACTACCTGGGGCACAACGGCCTTAATGAAGCGGTTAGTCAAAGCGTGATTGTCTCTAAACAACTTGAAGTTTCTACTTCCTAAATAGCTGCGGAAATAATTTAGTGCCATCAACATTGCTAGCACCCATTTCTCTGTTGCAGCGCAGCTCACTTTTGCCTTTGCCAGAGTGTAGCAGCAATACTTGGAGCTTGGAGCTATCACTAGGGGTTGTCTTGCTGCCGGTTTCGTTATGCGTCTCTGCTAGAGAATGGCGCCGGTTCCATAATATGAAGCGTCTGTGAACAACCAAGAAGCCAGCGTACAGGCAAGAGTCCTTAGTACAAGGTCAGACGAGATTATGTTCACGAAGTCCATAAGGCATCATTCGCAGTCTTGCATACACTCCAATGGACGTGCTACCGAGTCAGATCTAGGCGTCAGAATCTTCTTTCTTATCTAAGTACACTCGAAGCAATAAAAAATGCATTTTATTAAGAAAACTCTACACAGCGTGACAAAACCAACTGCAGCAGCGTAGCACGACATGCGCTCAACTTTCAAATTAAATTTTAATGAAACCTGTGTTGCTCTTACGCACGAAGACACAGAAGACGCGCCATTCAAGCGAAAACACGCCAAATTCAAGCCGTGCTTCATGACCAAGTCGCAAACAGATGAATTTTAAGCAGGCATCCTTTGACACGAAAATCAGGAAGATATGGAACTATTCAAAACAAGGGAGGTTTAGGTTACATTCGAAAAATGACAGTTTGACAAGCAAACTATGTGACAGGTCAAGCGAAAAGAAATTCATGGCATGCTTATGCTATATTCCTTAGTTGTTATTTTTTCTTTTCACCCTCCGCAAGCAAATAGGCTTCGAGGGCGTCCGTTTAAAGTTAGCCCGTGCCTCAGCCGCAACTTCAGTTTTATGAAAAACTTGGAAGCAGTCACTATATATCCGCGCAGCACTCCAACAAACGCGCACCATCCCTGCGCCGAAAGCAGTAAGCTTTCTCATAAGCGCACACTGAAGCCCACTTACGTTCGGCCTTTGTATATGCGCCGATAGATCAGAAGGATCGAGCCGGGCGCATAGCTTGGAATATTTTACACGAGGGGCTAAAAGAAAGTCCTCGCATTGAGCGGTGAGAGGGTGCTGGGAGGTATACACCCAACAAGAGAACTCCCTTCTTTCTTGGAGGCGTGCCTGGGTCGAGTAGACCTGTAGTAGAGGCGACACACTGCTCTTCTGTTGTTGCCAAGCCACACTTGCCAAGCCATCGCTTTCCAAGCCACGGAGCTTGGCAAGCTTGTAAATTTGGCTGAAAAGGTCAAATTTCGGCAACCTTTTTTTCAATGTGGCATGTCGTGTGAATGCAAGGGAGGACTTCAAAGTTTCTTTTCTTGGTCACATTCGAAAGACATGGGTCATAGGGCTCCCCAGCCTTTTTCGGCGGATTTGTACGCACCGGCTCGGCTACTGCCTGTAACAACTGCGCCGGGAACTCTGTCGTGTTGTCTGCAGCAAGAAGCCATGATTCGCCATGTGCCCGTACTTGGCGAACGACGCTTATGTATATACAGTCGAAACCTCACTGAGTAACCTCGAATCGGTCGCTGACCGCCTTCCTGGCTGCAGCGCCTCTTCGAGCCACTTTGCCGGCAATTTACACCCGTGGCACAATGGAGGGCAGCGCACGCAGGGCAAGTCGAGCCTCGCCTGCTGTTCTCCTGCGATGCGTGCGCTGATTCCGAGCGCGGTTTGTAATCTCGTTTGCTGCTGCCGCCGCCGCCGCCGCTGGTGCCAGGCGCGCTGCTCCTGGAATCGGCGTCGCGTCTCCCATCACGCAAGGAGATGCCTTCGATGACGGCCTGCCACCGCGCTTCTTCCCAATCGTTTAGGCGGAATCGGCCGCCAAGATCTGTATATATACGCCAAGGGACTAGGGGCACTCACTTCTCCTGCCTTTCTTCGCGGCGCAACGCGTCGTCCCCCTCTCTCAATAGGAGGGAGGGGGGGGGGGGGGGGGGCACCCAGTTATGTGTGGGCTTACGAATGCGGGAATCCTTATCTTAACCTCGAAGGGGACCGCCCTAAGATTAGACGAAAATCTGCAGTCGCCTTTCTCACCCGTTTTACACGCTGCCCAAACGTATGGTGGATGCTTTATTCACTGTTTTTTTTTTCTGAATCAACGGAGGGCTATTCGGCTTTATGCACAATATGGTCTGCCAGATGCACGTCGGCGAGGGGCTCTTCGGGGACAAAAAATTACAGGGTGCGCAGCAAGCGTTTCCATGATTGCGTACGTAGTGAAGCTTGTAATGCTCGTGCGATGGTATGAAGGCGCCACTGCTCTGTAACACCTAGCGCCACCACCGTCCGGAAGGGTGAAGCACATGACATGTTGAACACAGCATATGAGATCGCAGCGACATGAACACCGTGTGCTGCTTCGCGGCCTCGAATAAACGGAATATGGCAATGCATGCTTCGAAAATAATCATTTGTTGCCCTGCGGGACTGCATACGTGTCCAATCACGTTCAAGACGCAAGAAATATGTGAACTAAACAACACCGCAGGGCTTATTAGCTTATCAGGTTCCTGAGTTCCTCCGCATGTGTTTCCCGTCAAAAATGTTTTAATTTCCCAGCACAGTCGAAGTTCTCGCTGTGCAACGACTACCTGTTTGTACAGGGGACCTCAAGACTCGACTACGAAAATTCCGCGTAACGGAGTAGTACAGACATACGACCGCCTCCATGTTTCTGTTACAAACATGCACGCTGACTCCACTGAAAAAAATTAATTAGTTCTGTGTACTTAAAGAGACCCAAGTGATAGCTCTCCACTACTGCTTCTCTTATAGCCAATGTGCAGTTTTTGGACGTTAAATCCCTCATGCCACCATTAAAAGGGGGTGACGATTTCACTTTGCGTCCGCCCGGGCACCAGATCTCAATGCAAAACCTACGCATTATAAGTGAAGGTGTATTTCAGTTCTTGCTTACGTTGGACCCAAAAAAAATCGAGTGGTATAGATGAAATACCAACGGCGTTCCTTCAGTGGTACACTGAATGGATATCGTGTTATTTGCAGCGTCAATTCGAAAAATCGTGATGGGATCATTCATTACCTAAGGACTGGCGCAGCGCGACTGTTATTCCAACATTTAAAGGGGGTAATAGGCAATCTGTAAATATAACTACAGACCAGTCTCGCTCACTTCTGTGCCTTTTCATTTATTTTACGATTGGGTCAAGCCTGTTATACGTCAGTGGTGCAGGCAGGAGCTTATTGGTTTACATTCTTTTTATGGCAGCTCCACCATACTATATGTTGTTGTCTTAGAACATGTAAGAGCAAAGCACATCTTTCATAAAAAAAAACGATTTATTATGTCCATTTGAGCATGGTTTCCGAACTGGCCTTTCGGCAGTGACACTCTAATCGTAACTGTGCACGACTTTTGTAGAGACGAACGCCAGCAGGTAGATTTTGTATGTGTAGACTTTGCGAAAGCATTTGATTAAGTTTCACATCATAAACTACCTTTTTAAATTGCGAAGGCTAGGAACTAGTGACAGTATAGTATTGTGGATCCAGGCATATTTGAAAGACTTTTATCAATGTTATAATTGAACATAGCGTATCCGAAAAATATGAACTTCTGTCTGACGTGCCGCAGGGCTGTTTTGAACTCGTTACTGTTTTTATTATATATTAATGATATTCCTGCTACGGTTGACCCACCTGCAAAGATTAAACTTTTTGACACGATAGTTTAATTTATACCCCTGTAGCTTGCCCAGAAGATCAGATTAAACTAAACAGTTGACTTCAGTCATTAAATTCCTGGTGCCTAAGTTGCAGTATGGAAATTAACTGCCAAAAATCTGCATGCACGCGTATATATAACTAGCTCGAATCCTATAAGATTTGAATATAATGTAAGAGAAGGCGCCTTGATTGAGGTACAAAGTTTCAGGTGCTTGGGGGTTACAGTAACGCATAATATGCAGGAAGGAAGGAAGTTTTTTTTTTATTCCAAGCATGTGTACATACTTGAGGGAGAGGGCAAAAGGCATAGTAAGCCTGATGAGGCCCGTCCCCCCTGGCGCACCTGACACAGCAACACAGCGTAACATGTATAATAGCAATATAACGTATAAATTAGCATAAACGAATTACAATGGCAAAATTACCGTAGGCACGTCAGAAATGAAACAAAGCAAGTAGTCATTGACATCATTTATTAGGAACATTTTCACGAGTGCAAGTTCATAAGGGCTCTACAAAAAGCATTCCTCTTAATTTTTTCCTAAATAAGCGCTCATTTCTGCGTTTATGGATCAGATCTTTTATATGTTTGCTAGAATTTACAACAACTGTTATCTGGTATAGCGTAGTTTGAGAGCCATAATTTGTTCTTATTCTGGGCAGCCTGGTACAATAATCTCGTAGCTGGTATTTTTGGTGTTGGTCAGTGTGCATGATGTGTGAAAGTGTACCTCTGTAAAGCAAGGGGTGAGCGTGACCGGCAACCCGCAGTGTATTTAGTTTATAAACATCTAATATCTTTAAGCGGCCCCAATGTACCCCAATAAAATTCTAGACTGGCTGATTCACATTGAAAGTATCTACCCAAAAGCTTATCAGAAGCTTTGTTTCCTTGGGAGAAAGCTACCAAACGCCACTAAAGAAATTAAGTTGACTACCTACAAGACCTGTATACGGCCAGTTCTGGAATATGCCAGTGCTGCATGGAGCCACTACAACAAGTATTATGCTTCAAGTATCGCTGCACTGACTCAGTCACACAGATGCTACAGCGGTGTCGATTAAAACTACTGGAAATCAGAAGAATAAAGCACCGACTGAAACTTTTTCTAGATAATACGAGGGACGCTAAAAATAAATAAAGAACACTATGTGCAACCTTCTCTAAAACTTGGTTCACGAAAAAATCACAGTAGATTTATACAACATATAAATATACATACTGTCGCGTACTGGTATTTTTTTTCCCCTGGTGCAATTGAAATACGGAAGAAACTGCCAACTGATGTTGTGGAGAGTACTGACACGCAAAAATTTCAAATTAGGAGTCGATGTATTTTTGCATAAATGGTGTGCAAATTTCTAATTATGTTTCATGACTGTACTTTGCTTGCAGTGTTAGTGAAATGTATTTGTATGTTCCCTCCCTTAACGATCCTCAATGGAGGTTTAACTGTATTACCAAATAAATGTATAAAATAAAATACGCATTCATGTACCGTGCGCCGTGTTTGCTGTTTTAAATATAAGAGAGCCTAGTTTTTAGCACCTTGTATCTTCCTGCCGACGTACTGAAGGGGCCAAAGAAACATCGTGAGACGCAGCGTCTTCTCATCCGTGCCCTGTTCCGGCTCCACACTGGCGAGTTGATGGGCGCCGATATATGGTGGTGGTTTTGACAAAGTACGTGATTTCGTCCGCCTTTTCCCTGTGGTTAGCCAGTTTTCTCCAGACACGTCTTCACTACGTGGGAGCCCCACTGGGCTTGTATACGCTGCATCTTGCCCAAATGACGGCACCCTGAACATTAATACGCTTAGTGATATCCAACAGTGATGGAACCTGTGCATCGCTGTTTGTCATGGTCGATGCGCTTTCGTTTTCACGCGTTGGGTAGGTGCTCGCAGTGTTAACTGCAACTGGCTGCTCCGGGTCATTGCAGGACTGACAGGAAGCAGGCGTGCTCGCAGAAGAGTCTGCGATCGCAGTATCCGATCCGTTTCGGGTCACCACCTCATCGGGGTCAGGAGGTTTCATGCTGTCGAATAACTGGATGCGATACGCAAATAGACCACGTAAAAGTGCTTGTGCAACGGAAACTGTGGCGGTGTGCCGGTGTGAAGGCGCCACGCCTCGGCGTCTATACATAGCGTGCGAGCTATTAAGACACCGAATGGTGTCATCATCGGTGCACGCCTTCGCAGGTCGCCCAGAATCGTGCGGCTGAACGGCGCCATGATTACGTGGCAGCGACCTTGTGCGGGCGTCGCGACGACGTATACCGCTCATGCATTACCCGGCTCGCAACTTTCGCGGTTAATGGGAGGGGAGGAGAGGGGGGGGGAGGTTACAAGGTCACCTAGAATATATAATGAAAACGGCGCGAAAAAGGAGGACAAAAGTAGAACACACATGACAGGATCAGCGCTCCGCTCGTACTTGAGTATTTTGCATACGCCCCTGACGTACTCTGACGATAGCTCCAAAACGCCGAAAATAGTCTGTACTTCCAATGGCACCAGTTTTCTTCTCAAGCAAAACGAGCACATGGGGACCTAACATGGCTGCCTTTGAGGTTATCGGTGGTGTCGGTCTATACGTTGGCTTCGGTCCTAGCGTTCGCAATCATTTGTGCAGATCAGGAACCAGCTTCACTTGGCTACCTCATGTCCCGGAGGCAGCAAGTTTGCAAATTCGCTCTCATTTGGGGAATGCGAAGGGTTGGTATAAAGTTGGCCTGGTAAAGGTACTATGAGGTGAAAGCGAGGCAGCGTCGTCGTGCGCATTGCAAGAGCTGTGCATTCAGGCATCACAGTTGTGGAAAGAACCGTGCACATGCTTATTATAGTACCGATACTGTTTTCTTTTCTACACTTTTATGCACCAATATCGAGTCCCTACCGGACGTGCACGGCGTGTGCTGCGGAAGCAGAAAAAATCTGCCGGCACGTTGTAAACAAAAGCAATTTCAGTGGGTGGCTCCAAGTGTGGTGCCTGGATAGAGCAGCGACTACTCCGACCACGCGCTCTCAGAAATCCGGCGACAACCAAGAGCTCAAGAGAAGGTGCACCCGGCGTCAAAATTATGGAGCGCTCCAGTCTTGGAGCACATTTGCTCATTACTTTGCGGGTCGAGTGCAAGCTATGCTCTGCGCTGGGAAAACCGCAGTGCTGGTGTGCGGGTGTACAGCTGAGGGTTCAAGACCTTGACCTTATTCTCGGAGTGAAGGCTAACCGCTGTCGCCAGTGGAGTTGAAGCTTTATTCGTTTTGTTAAAACGTAAGACAAGCGATGTAGAGCATCAGATGTGCAGATGGGCAAAGAACAGAAGACAGAATTGATTCAACTGCTCCCGCATGCTTTGAAACTGCAGTACAAGTATTTGTAGATGCGCTTGCGCAAAATTTTATTCTTCACGGTGGCGTGTCAGCAGATCATGTAAGGCAGGTCATTCTATCCACTCACGGCAATTCAATGCGGTGCTCCTACTTGTTTAAAGGCAGAAATCACTTTGTTACACAGACCACCGTGCTCCATGACCTGACTGCACGCAACATACTCAATTAGATGCCAGAACTGCTACCCGAGTACTACAAAGCATCTCTAACGCTGCCTGATAAGCACCAGCTTTACTTTCAGCTTCTGTTTATACCGCATGAATTTCAAGACAGTGTGATTCAGAAGGGTTAAATAAATATAAGTAACAATTGATGGTCCAAAAAAGGTGCGTTTTTACACGTTTCGCTCGAAACAACCATTTTTACTTAAGTGAAGCCACGGCTGGTCTCGAGGTGAGAGAGCGAAAGCGCGAGTCAAGACCGGCCGTGGTGAAGCAAAACTTGTTGTCGACAGACAGTCGCTGGCGGAAGGGAAGGGGCCGCGGAGAGGGCCAAGAAAAGGCGCAGCTACGAGAGTCTTTTAGTTGAACGTACGCAGACATACGCAAAGGGATAGCAAACGCTATAAAATAGCGTCCTTCGTACTGCGCATGCGCCAAACTCTATTCCAAATAGAGGTTTAACGTACGTGCGCGTTACGTACGCTGTTTTTCGAATTTAGCGTGCGTGCTCTTGCTTACGCTTGGAAAAAATAGCGTTGTCAAAATGGCGGCTCCCACGTCACCCGCTTCAGAGAGAATTAGTCAGTGTTATAGGGTTTTTAGGCATATCCATTGCCTTTAAATGGCACACGTTATATTTACTTGCCTCCTCTCGCCGACAGCATAAAGAATGAGGGATAAACTTGCCCTATTTCCGATTCTGTGCAACGATTCTACCGTTCTTAACCCGAAGAAGACACCGCCTACTGTGGATTGCCTTGACTTGGATTGTTACGCCAAGGGAGTCATAGCCTTGCCAAATGTACTCGTTTCGGCGGTAGGCAGAAGGACCCGAAAGCATTCAACATGACGTTTCAAAAACCTCGCTCGGTTCAATTACCTATAAGAAATTGGGCCCTGACTCGACTTAACAGGCCATGGAACTGGCTATCTACTCGAGACGACTTGGATAGCCTTGGCTAAATGCGAAAAATGTCACAAAATATTTTCGCATCTTAACACCAGATAGCGCCACTGCAGCTTGCGCTATCGTTGCGTCCAAGTTGGTATACGATAAACTAGTCGTAAAACTGCTTATGCGATTTCCACTGCAACCTCCCTCTAAATTATTGCGTACAGCGTACGTAAGCGCTTATACGCTATTCTAAAACTCTCTGGTACCGTCTCACTGTCTCCCTCGAGACGGGTGCGTGAAGCAGGCGGTGAGGGCATAGATTGAGGCTGAAATCGAAGAGGGAGAGGTGCTGGTATACATGCTGCGCTCCTGCGGACGCTTTCCTGGAAGATGGAAGAAAACTGCGCTCTTTCTGGAAATAAAAATTTGCGCATGCAATAAACACTCACGTTGACGCAAACTCTGCACCGAGGATGGGTGTTTGCGCGTCCAGGAAGGGCCCGTGAAAAGAAAGTCACAAACGAACATGCATGCCCAAGCGAGATGTATTTAAACTGATGGTCATATACCCGTGTACCATAGTAATCAATCGTTGGCCGCCTTCGGCTGGCAGCTAGAGTTTTTAAAGAAAAGCTTTTTTGAGTTAGAAGAGCACTTTTTTCGGCATAGCATTGCCACCGGTGTAGCGCATCACAATCAGACTACTAGTTAGCGCCAACCCCTGTATATAGAGTTGATTGATTACGAGAAAGCATTTGACTCAGTGGTAACCTCAACAGTCATGCAGGCATTACAGAATCAGGGTGTAGACGTATCTTACATGAAAACACCGGAAAATATCTGCAACGACTGCACAGCTACCATAGTCTTTCATAAAGTCAGCAAAAAAATTCCAATAAGGAAGGGTGTCAGGCAAGGAGACACGATCTCGCCAATGCTATTCACCGCCTGTTTACAGGAGGTGTTCCGAGGCCTTAATTGGGAACAGCTGGGGATAAAAGTTAAAGGGAATACCTAAGTAATTTGTGATTCGCTGATGATATTGCCTTGCTAAGCCACTCAGGAGATGAACTGCAAATTATGATAAATGAGTTAGACAGGCAGAGTTGAACGGTAGGTCTTAAAATTAACATGCAGAAAACCAAAGTAATGACCAACAGTCTCGCACGGGAACAGCAGTTCACCATTGTCAGCGAGGTGCTGCATGGAAGTGGTAAGGGACCACATCTAATTACGGCTGGTAGTGGCCGCTGGTCCGGATCATGAGAGGGAAATAACTAGAAGAATAAGAATGGGGTGGGCGCTTATGGCAGGGTCTCTCAGATCTTGAATGGCACTTTACCGATATCCCTCAAGAGAAGGCCCGCCACGGTGGCTCAGTGGTTATGGCGCTCGGCTGCTGACCCGAAATACGCAGGTTCGATCCCGGCCGCGGCGGTCGAATTTCGATGGAGGCGAAATTCTAGACGCCCGTGTACTGTGCGGTGTCAGTGCACGTTAGAGAAGCCCAGGTGGTCGAAATTTCCGGATGCCTTCACTACGGTGTCCCTCATAGCCTGAGTCGGTTTGGGACATTAAACCCACATAAACCATAAACCCTTAACAGAAAAGTACACAACAGCTGTGTCGTACCGGTACTCGCCTATGGGGGGGCAAAAACTTGGAGGCTAACGTAAAGGGTTAAACTTCAGTTAACGGCAACGGAGCGAGCTATGGAAAGAAAAATGGTAGGTTTAACGTTAAGAGAACGGAAGCGGGCAGAATGGGTGAGGGCACAAACGCGTGTTAATGACATCCTAGTCGAAATCAAGAGGAAGAAATGGGCTGGGGCAGAGCACGTAATGCGAAGGCAATATAGAGTTTTAGCATATCGTTACCGTGTTTACGTTACCGTTTACCGTGTTACCGGACGCCGGATTTTCCGGTTAGCGCGGCGCACGCTAGAAGACGTTTTAGCGTACCGTCTCTCCCGTAACAAGTTACCGTAGGGCTAAAACGAGTGATGATGATGGCAGATGCCCAGCTTTTAATGATAAAAAAACGGATGCTTTGCAATTATTTCTATGAAGTGAAATACTACACTTTAATAATCTTTTTCTCTGCATATAAAGACGTACCGACTACATTTCAGCTAACAGCCGACTCAGTGGCTTTTCAAATGTGCCCGTGAAGCTACACACCTTTGCCTACCCTGGCCAGTAGACAATTTCACTAAGTAGACCTCAGTAAGCTTGCATACACAGCGCAAATTGCGTTGCGAGCGCTGTAAAAAAAAAAAGCACAACTACGACACCTGTTCGCCGTGCCGGAACGTCGCTTCTTTGTGTGTTTGGATGTGAACACTGTGACGCCATCTAGTGGCTGTAAGTTAAAGCGCGCCAACACCGGGCCGGAGAAACTTTTTTATTTTCTGAAATTACTGATGAATATAGCAAGAGAATTACCAGTCATTTTTTTTCGAGGAAAAAAATCATGAAAATATAGAAAAATGTTAAATCGGGCACGAAACTGAAGAGCTGCAGTGTAGTCGTTGCTATTTGGCTATGTACACGACATATAGTCAGGCTTAACTGCTCAAAAATCGGCAGATAAACTCAAAAACATGGCCTAGTTGTTACTCAAACCTCAACGTATGAGTGAGAGTTTGCAAATTAAAAGCGAATGCCTTCATGTATAGCGAGAAATGGCGCCGAAGAACGCGGCGGCGGTGCTGTATTTGGTCCGAAGCGGCCGTGCAGGGCGCCGCCATGTTTGTTTACAAGCGAACGCTAACTCCCCGCAACGCTAAAAGGGATTCCGTAAAGTGTTTGCGGACCGGTAAGTGGCGGCGCATGCGCAGACGTCGCTTGCCGGGCCCGGTAAACGGTAACGTAAACACGGTAACGATATGCTATAACTCTCTAATATAAGCAGTGCTCCTTAAGGGTAACGGAGCGGGTTCCAAGAGAAGGCAAGCATAGCAGGGGCGGCAGAAAGTTAGGTGGGCGGGTGAGGTTACGAAGTTTGCGGGGATACGGTGGCCGCTGCTGGCAAAGGACAAGGCTAACTGGTGAGACATGGGAGAGGCCTTTGCCCTGCAGCGGCCGTAGTCAAGCTGATGATGATGATGAAATGTATTCTGATGCGCTCACAGTGCTACG
This sequence comes from Amblyomma americanum, assembly GCF_052857255.1. Classification (NCBI taxonomy): domain Eukaryota; kingdom Metazoa; phylum Arthropoda; class Arachnida; order Ixodida; family Ixodidae; genus Amblyomma; species Amblyomma americanum. Next base: position 412,004,180 of record NC_135497.1, read on the forward strand.
CGGAAAAAAGCGCTCTTCCAACTCAAGAAGGCCATTTTTAAACATTGCAGATCATCTTAGGTGAAACACCTCAAATAGGGATGCCAACCGTGGCGTGGCGACGGGAAGGCCGCGCGTACGCTCACGTGACCGATCACGTGAATGTGACTAATTCACGGGCACGGGACCTAATCTAACCCATAGAAATACATTATTTTCTATATGACTCCTGAAGCCTATGTAAACCTATGTACAATCAACCAGATAGTAGCTGGGCTGCTATGCGCACCTCGGCACAGATGAGCGTCAGCTAGCGGCAGCCACTGCCGATGATTGTGGTAACCTATTTTACCCCTCTCCCCCCGCTTTCTTCCGTCGCAGGAAACCCCCGCAGGAACGGCCATCACGCCAAGAAACACTTGCTTCGCTCCTGGTTTCGGAAACAGAATCAGTCAGATACATCTAATATAAAAGCACCCACACAGTCCGAACACAGCGACGTGGCAACGAAGTTGTATGTGTGCGAAGATGAATTTTGTCGCAGCAACGTATGCCATGGGGCCACACGTGTCCAGGTGCTCGTAACGCAACGGGACCCAGAATACCGTGCAGAACGTAGAACAGTGTCCCCGTTAGCAACATGGCGCTTGTTAGCCACGGCCGGCCCCAGCCCCGCCAAGTCCAGTTAAAAAAACTGGCGCAGCCACCCGGAGCCAGCCCGTCAGCCGAGCTGACTACAGCAGTCGCTGGTGCAGCCCCGGATTTCCGTGTAAGCGTGAACCTGAGCACGCGTGCAGTGCTTACATTCGTTAAAAAAATATTCAGACTCGCAGCTGCCATTGAAGCACGCAACAGTTTTAGAACAAGACGTCGTGGCCGTTTATAGTGGTTTTTACAACCATGCCAGTAAGACCTCAAGTCAGTATAAGAGTTCGGGCGGCTCTCTTCTGGCGGGGACTTGTCGACTTTATCCTGAAGGCAGTCCGTGGATGACAAGCGGTAATGAACGTTACAGTCGCCAACGGCAAACACCGCTGCCGAATGGGTTATGCATTGCACTTTGCAGTTGTGATTATCATAGCTCTACTAAATTCACGCAGGGAATTTCAGATTGATAAATTAGACAAGATGATGGAGCCGCTAAGCGGCATGTATATGCCGCAGAATATCGCTTGTGGTTGTGTACTGGCTACCAAAGCCTCCCCCGCAACGATGCCCAGTACCACACTGCGCTTTTTCGTTGAGCGGTCCTTTTCATCTGATCTTCTGTCATCACGCTGTCTTTTCTGCGCGCTGCTTTTTCCGGCGTGGTGTTTAGACTCACGCCATTTTTCCCATGTGCTCCTTTGTTGTCCTCCCGTTTTTCGCGGTGCCGATTTTGCATCTTTACGTTTTTTTCTCTGCGCCCATCTTTCATTATGTTGTTTCTTTCATGTGTTTGCTGCTGTGCTAATTTTTTTTTCGGCGTGCTGTTTTTTGCCTGTGCTGTGCTGTATTTTGGACGTAATTTTTTCCGTGCGCTGTTCTGTCTCTCTGTTTTCTTGTGGGCTCTTCTTTCGTCGTGCTGTTCTTTTTGTGCGCTGTTTTTTTTCCGGCATGGTGTTTTTATACATGGTGTTTTGAAGCATGCTGTTTTTCCCTGTGCTATTTTGTCGCTGTGCTGTTTTGTCCGGCGTCCTGTAATGTGTGTTGTTTCAATGCGCGCTGTTCTGATGCGTGCTGTTCTTCCATGTGGTATTAATCCCTGCAATATTGTTCCTGCCTGCACTTTTGGCGCATACTTTTTCCAACGTGTTGTTTTGATGCGTGGTGTTTTTTTCATGTGCTGATTTGTCGCCGTCTTGTTTTTCCCTGCGCTGTTTTTTTCTCTGTGCCCATCTTCCGCCGTGTTTCTTCCATGCGCTGTTTTTTTTTTCGGCGTGCTCTTCTGATGCGCGCTGCTTTTTCCCCTGTGCTGTTCGGTCGCTGCTTTTCCCGGTGCTGTTTTTGGCCGTTCTGTTCTGTCCTTGTCCTCTTAATTCAGTCCTTAAGCCGTTTTTTCCTGCGCTGTTTTTTCGGTTTTCTGTTTTGACGCGTGTTATTTTCCATGTGCTGTTTTGTCACCATGCTGCTTTTGCTCTGCGCAATTTTGTTGCCACACTGTTTTTTCGTTCTTTTGCTTCTTCCCTGTGCTCGTTGGTCATCGTGCTGATGTTTCCGTGGTTGTTTTTTGTCTGCGCTATTTTTTTTTCTGGCGTGCTGTTTTCACTCGTGTTGGTTCTTCCATTTTCTGTTTTGTAGCCGTACTGTTTATGCCTTGTGCCGTTTTGTCCTTGCGCTGCTTTTTCATCGTTGTGTTTTCCCCGTGTTCTTCAGTTGTCTTACTGTTTTTCCATGGGCTGTTTTTTCGACGTTCTGTTCTTTTCTGTGCTCTTCTGTAGTCGTGCTGTTTTTGCCGGCCGCTGTTGCGCCGCTGTGCTGTTTTTCTTCTGGCGAGCTGTTTTGACGCGCGTTGTTTTTTTTTAATCTGCTATTTTCTCGCCCTGTGCATTCTTGCCGCTGAGCTGATTTTTTGTCGTTTTGTTTCTTCCCTGTGCTCTTCTGTTGTGCTGTTATTGCCGGGCGCTGTTCAGTCGCTGTGCTGTTTTATCCGGCGCGCTGTTTTGACGCGTGGGTTTTCTTCCATGTGCTGTTTTGTCGACGTGCTCTTCATTGCTTGTGCTGTTTTGCTGCTGCTCTGTTTTTCGTCACTTTGTTTCCTAGTGCTCTTGTGTCATCGTGTGGTTTTTCCCTGCGCTTTTTTGTCACTCTGCTGTTTTCCCTACGATTCACGCGAAACGGAGGCCGCATATTGCTGCCGTGCTACGAACCGCGGCAATGAGGATGACCGCGGGAGGAGCAGCGTCGTTTGCTGTATAGCGGGCGTCCCAGCTAAATAGAACCAAGGGTTAAAAAATAAATTATTAGAGACAGGCGAGTGAAACCAGTTGCATATTGGTGACAGCCATCTTGCGCACCGCAGGCATTTTTTGTTACGGAATTAATTAGTTTGGTTTATTGGGGTTTAACGTCCCAAAGAAACTCAGGCTATGAGGGACGCCGTAGTGGAGGGCTCCGGAAGTTTCAACCACCTGGGGTTTTTTAACGTGCACTGACATCGCACAGTACACGGACCTCTAGAATTTCGCCTCCATCGAAATTCGACCGCAGCGACCGGGATGGATTGATAGTTTAATTAAGGTTAATTATCTAAATCAATAAATATTGACTTTAGACAACAAACTGCATTTGAAGAGTTGTCGAGCACCTTCAGAAACCCCCATTCCATCATTTACGATAGGTAAACCCTAACGTGTGTCTTTTTTCCAAGCTCCAAAAAAAGACCGCGAAATACAAAATAAACCACGTGACTAACGCACTTGCGCGCCAAGATCGTGCTGCTCTCAAGCGTGGTTTCAGCAAACGAAATCACCTGCATTCTTGACTCTACGGCCTCGCGCCATCGGCAGGCCGATATGTTGGTTGTGGTCTCTCGTCTGCAACAGCCAGTGGCACACATGACGGTGCGAGTTGCTGCCAACATATCGCCCTGCGCTGGCGAGGGCCGTCGAGTCAAGGATGCAGGTGACTTCGTCTGCTAAAACCACGCTTGAGAGCAGCACGATTTTGGCGCGCAAGTGCGTTAGTCACGTGGTTTATTTTGTATTTCGCGGGCTTTCTTTGGAGCTGCGAAAAAAAAAACACACACGTGAGGGTTTCCTTATCGTAAATGATGAAATTGGGGTTTCTGAATGTGCTCGACAACTCTTCAAATGCAATTTGTTGTCTAAAATCAATATTATTGATTTAGATAATTAAACTTAATTAAACTATTAATTAATTCCGAAGCAAAAAATGTCCGCGGTTCGCAAGATGGCTCTCACCAATATGCAACGGTTTCACTTGCCTGTCTCGAATAGTTTATTTTTTAACCCTTGGCTCTTTTTAGCTGGGACACCCAGTATGTTCGCAACTTTCACGAGCGGTGGCTCCGCTGAATATATAGCGTTGCCGGTTAATATACAGCGCTGAAGATGAACATATACCGCGGCGACGACAAAGAGCCATAGACGGCTGTTTTGTACGCGTTTGCTACGAGATTCGCTTGCAACGTGTTCTTTATGCATGTGGAAAGCTTGAAAGACGAATATGGTGTTGGCGAGTTGTACTAATTTGCTTTAGATAACTAGATATAGTAAAACAGCGACCAGACGCCGCACTCTATACGGTGTCCATTTTCGTCGTCCATATCGAGTCCATTCGGTCCTCTGTCAACGGTTGCTGAGATATGCCCGCGGCTTTCAAGCATCTGTGGTAAGCGACGCGGCCATTGGGCGGTTGGCAACCGGACCTCACCATTGGCTGCATATCGCAGCCAATGGTAGCCAGTGGTCAGATCAGGTCACCTGCTGTTGACAGAGCGCTGCGATGCACCTCACCAGCTGCTGCATATCGTCGCTTGGTGGTGACCGCAGTCCAGGCAGTGAGGAAGACAGCGAAAAGTTCTTCTAAGAGAAAACTGTTTATTGGGTTAACCTGCGCCCACAATGGACTGGATCACTCGGTGGCGGCGAAAGCAACAAGCGTGCTCGGCGGTCGCCAAACAGAATGCCTGCAGTTTTTGGCCGCGCTCTGTTTAAAGCTGGCGAGGAACCTTCGAGACAAGGAACCAAAAGCAACTACGACAGTCTGGAAAAATGTGAAAGCAGTTGTTTCTGGCCACGATCAATCGAGATAAGTCTGGTCCCATTTCGCGCCACAAACAAAACGATGAAGCCGCCTGCCGGCGGCTTTGAGCGTGAAAGAACAAACTACAAAGATGCGCGGCATTACTCCCCTCTGAAATAAGCATCGGTTCGATGCTTTACTACAAAAAGGAGTGAATGCAAAATAACAGCAAGTGAACACAAAAGAGCAAAAGACTATGACACAAATACAAAGCGTCCGTTAGTGTCAGCGAGTTTCCATGTTCACGAGGCATCAACACATTAGAAAAGCTTGGCCCCCCGAAATACTGTCAATAATATTGATCCTTCATATTGTCAGGTAATGGTGACAGCAGTCCGAAATTAGGAAGAAAGCCCCGAAAAAGGATTCCAAAAGAAAGTTCTCTGGGTTGTCCTGCGCCCGCAAAGAACTGAGTGATTGAGCGGAGGCGATCGCAACAAGCGTGCTCAGTGGTCGTCGAACAGAACCTTCGCCACTCTCGGCTGTGTTCAATTCAAAGCTGACAAAGAACTTCCAAGATGCGGCGTGCAAAGTAGACGCTAGTCTTGAAAAGGGTAGAATCGGTTCCGTCTGGGTGCGATCATTTGAGATAAATCTGGTCGCGTTTTGCATCACTAATAAAGGAATAAAGCCGCGTGCCGCCAGCTTTGAGGAATGAACAAAACCATTACAAAGCTTTGCGTCATTACCTCCCTCTCAAATAATCGTCGACCTTGATGCACTACAGCGAAAACAAATGTGGCCAAAAAATTAACACTGAGAGGGCAAAAATATTTACTAAGAATGTAAGCAAAATGCCCTTTAAGCGCACAATAATGCTTTAGGCGCACGACATGCACCACCTCTGGACGTGAACGGCGCCGCGGTGGTGCTCTCGCTCCGTCGGTGCACTCTTCGTAGTCAAGCTCTCCAAGTCGGCGAATGATCTTGTATGGGCCGAAGTAGCGGCGCAGAAGCTTTTCACTAAGTCCGCGGCGGCAAATAGGCGTCCACACCCATAGACGGTCACGTGAAGTCGGCGTAGGTTTTACCGTCGGGCGTCGGAGCGCTGTTGATCTTTGATCCGCAGTCAGGCAAGTCGTCGGGCTTCTGCGCGCTAAAGGTAGGCAGCGACGTCGATGTTGTCTTCATCTGTGACCTTCGGGAGCATGGCATCGAGCGTGGTATAGTTGCCTCCCTGCCATGGACAAGTCTAAACGGTGTCATCTGGGTGGTCGCTTACACTGCGGTATTGTAGGCAAAGATGACGTAAGGGAGAATAGCATCCCAGGCCTTGTGTTCGGTGGCCACATACATGGCGAGCATGTCAGCGATAGTTTTGTTCAGACGCTCAGTAAGACCGCTGGTCTGCGGATGGTACACAGTAGTTGGCCGGTGGCATCTGTGGCTGCAGCTCAGAATGGCTTAGTTGAGCTCGGCAGTAAATGCTGTTCCCTTGTCCGTGATGAGAACTTCTGGGGCGCCGTGACGCAAAAGGATCTGCTCGAAAAAAACTTTGCGACTTCAACCGCAGTACAGCACGGTATGCAGGGCTTTTGTTTCGGCGTAGAGGCTCAAGTATAGTCGGTCGCTACGATGATCCACTTGTTGTCCGTTGTTGACGTTGGGAAAGGGCCGAGGAAATTCATTCCAATCTATTGAAACAGCTTGCTCGGTAGTGGTATGGGCTTCAAAAGTCCAGCTGGTCTGATTAGCGGCGTCTTTCGTCGTTGACACTCCCGGCATGTTTTTACATACTGGCGACGTCGGCGGATAATCGGGGCCAGTAGTACTTATCTTGATTGCGACGAAGCTATCGGGTAAACACGAGGTGTTCAGCTGTTGGTTTGTCGTGCAAAGCCTGCATAATTTCTTCTTGTAAGTCGTTCGGACCAGAACGACGAGGAGGTGCGCGGTCTTGTTGGGGGCGAAGTTCTTCACAAGCATTCCATTTCACAGACACAAAGGGCATAAACCGCGCTTGAACGCTGCTGGGGTGAAAAAAGAAGCCTTCCAGATACTGAATGAGAAGCTATAGGTCGGGGACCGAGTATTGGTGCTGCGCGAAGTTGATGGTGTTAACGTGCAGTGATGGCGTAGAGGTAGAGCGTCCGCCTCGCGTGCAAGAGGACCGGGGCTCAAATCCTGGTGCCGCGCAATTCTCGACCGGGTTTAATCGAAAAAAAAAAACGCGTGTCGATGGAATTGCATAACCAGGCCTGGGGTGCGGCCTGATCTCGGTGACCAGAACCGACAACGCACTCCCTCACCAGAACAGGATTTGGCCACCCTGGTGTAGTACTTTGCCAAAACCTTCTATGAACAAACCAATTAACCCTCGGCCCTCAGTCCCCAGCTGCTGCGGAGCAACTGACCACGGCGGCGGTCAGACCTGTGACGCAGCGGAGGGTGGTAAGAATTTCTGGCTCCGGACAGGCCGCCATTGGAATCTGAACCTGGGAACATTTAACGCTAGAACCTTATCCAGTGAGGCTAGTCTAGCAGTGCTGTTAGAGAAACTAGCTGATATTAAATGGCATCTCGTAGGGCTCAGTGAAGTTAGGAGGACAGGTGAGGCGTATACAGTCCTAAAGGACGGACACATACTGTGCTATCGCGGATTAGCGGATAGATGAGAACTAGGTGTGGGGCTCCTCATTAATCAGGATATAGCTGGCAACGTAGATGAGATCTATAGTATTAACGAGAGGGTAGCAGCTATAGTAAAGGCTGAATAGGTGGTACAAACTGAAAGTGGTGCAGGCCTACGCACCCACATCCAGCTATGATGATCAGACCGTTGAAAGTTTCTATGAGGACGTAGAATCCGCAATTAATAAAGTAAAATCACAATACACTGTACTGATGGGCGACTTCCATGCGAAGGTGGGCAAGAAGCAGGCTGACGACCACGCGGTAGGGGACTATGGGATAGGCTCTAGAAATTACAGGGGAGAGTCATTAGTGGAATTCGCGGATAGAAATAATTTACGGATCATGAATACCTTCTTCCGCAAACGCGAAAACAGGAAGTGGACCTGGAAGAGCCCCAATGGTGAAACTAAAAATGAACTCGACTTCATACTATGCGCTAAACCTGGCATCATTCAGGATGTGGCCGTCCTCGGAAAGGTGCGTTGTAGCGACCACAGAATGGGAAGGTCTCGAATTAGCTTCGACTTGAAGAGGGAACGGAAGAAGCTAGTGAAGAGGAAGACCATTAACGAGTTAGACGTAAGAGGGAAAGCACAGGAGTTTAGGATAGCGCTGAAAAACAGATATTCGGCTTTGACTGAGGAAGACGATCTTGATGTTCATACAATGAATGATAATCTGACAGTCATCATTACGGAGTGCGCAGAAGAAGTAGGCGGTAGGACAGTTCGGCAAGATACCAGAAAGCTATATCAGGCGACGAAAGAACTGATCAAGAAACGCCAAAGCATGAGGGCGTCTAGCCCTACCGACAGAATAGAACTGACAGAGCTATCGAAGTTAATAAATAAGCACAAGGTAGCCGACATAAGGAACTTTAATATGGAGAGAATCGAGCATGCTCTAAAGAATGGAGGTAGCCTAAAAGCGGTGAAGAGGAAACTAGGCATAGGCAAAAACCAGATGTATGCGTTAAGAGACAAGGAGGGCAATGTCATTAGCTATATGGATAAGACAGTCAACGTAGCCGAAGAGTTGTACACAGAACTGCACAGTAGCCAATATAATCAGAACGTTAATGAGAAAGACGGCAGTGCACAGCAATGCGTCATCCCGCCAGTAACAACAGAGAAAGTATAAAGACAGCCTTAGGAGCAATGTAAAGGGGACAAGCAGCTGGGGAGGATCAGGTAGCAGCAGATCTGTTGAAGAACGGAAGGGACATCGTGCTAGAAAAACTAGCCTCCTTGCATACGCAATGCCTAATGACCTCGACCGTACCAGAAGCTAGGAAGAATGCAAACATTATCTTAATTCATAAGAAGGGAGACTCCAAGGACTTGAAAATTAACAGACCGATCAGCTTACTATCCGTTGCCTACAAGGTATTTTTACTAAGGTAATCGCTAAAAGCGATTCAGGGGGTAATCAGGGGGTAGAAGAGCCTTATGTCAAAATACTGGAAGATATATATAGCAACTGCACAGCTACTATAGTCCTCCATAAAGTCAGCAATAAAATTCCAATAAGGAAGGGCGTCAGGCAAGGAGACACGATCTCGCCAATGCTGTTCACCGCATGTTTGCAGGAGGTATTTCGAGGCCTGAATTGGGAACAGTTGGGAATAAGAATAAATGGAGAATACCTAAATAATCTGAGATTTGCTGATGACATTGCCTTGCTGAGTCACTCAGGAGGTGAACTGCAAATCATGATCAACGAGTTAGACAGGCAGAGCAGATCGATGGGTCTAAAAATTAACATGCAGAAAACCAAGGTAATGTTCAACAGCCTAGCAAGGGAACAACAGTTCACAATTGGCAGCGAGAGCCTAGAAATTGTGCCGGAATACGTCTACTTAGGGCAGGTAGTGACAGCTGATCCGGATCATGAGAGGGAGATAACTAGAAGGATAAGAATGGGGTCGAGCGCATATGGCAAATTCTCGCAGATCATGAGTGGCAGTTTACCAATTTCCCTCAAGAGGAAAGTGTACAACAGCATAATCTTACCGGTACTCACCTACGGGGCAGAAACGTGGAGGCTAACGAAAAGAGTTCAGCTTAAGTTAAGGACAACGCAGCGAGCCATGGAAAGAAAAATGATAGGTGTAACGTTAAGAGATCGGAAGCGGGCAGAGTGGGTGAGGGAACAAACACGGGTTAATGACATCCTAGTCGAAATCAAGAGAAAGAAATGGGCTTGTGCAGGGCATGTAATGCGAAGGCAAGATAACCGCTGGTCTTTAAGGGTAACGGAGTGGGTTCCAAGAGAAAGTAAGCGTAGCAGGGGGCGGCAGAAGGTTAGATGGGCGGATGAGATTAAGAAGTTTGCAGGCAAAGGGTGGATGCAGCTGGCAAAGGATAGGGTTAATTGGAGAGACATGGGAGAGGCCTTTGCCCTGCAGTGGGTGTAATAGGGCTGATGATGATGATGATGATGATGATGAATCGCTAAAAGAGTCAGGGCAACCTTAGACTTTAACCAACCAAATGATCAGGCAGGCTTTCGTAAAGAATATTCCACAATAGATCATATTCACACTATCAATCAGGTGATAGAGAAATGTGCAGAATATGACCAACCTCTATATATAGCCTTCACAGATTACGAGAAAGCATTCGACTCAGTGGAAACCTCCGCAGTCATACAGGCGTTGCGTAACCAGGGTGTAGAAGAGCCTTATGTCAAAATACTCGAAGATATATATAGAAACTGCACAGCTACTATGGTCCTCTATAAAGTCAGCAATAAAATTCCGATAAGGAAGGGCATCAGGCAAAGAGACACGATCTCGCCAGTGCTATTGACCGCCTGTTTACAGGAGGTATTCCGAGGCCTAAATTGGGAACAGTTGGTAATAAGAGTAAATGGAGAATACCTTAATAATCTGCGATTCGCATATGACATATTGCCTTGCTGAGTCGCTCAGGAGGTGAACTGCAAATCATGATCGATAAGTTAGACAGGCAGAGCAGAACGCTGGGTCTAAAAATTAATATGCAGAAAACCAAGGTAATGTTAAACTGTCTAGCAAGGGAACAGCAGTTCACAATTGGCCGCAAGGGTCTGGAAGTGGTAAAGGAATATGTCTACTTAGGGCAGGTAGTTACCGCTGATCCGGATCATGAGAGTGAAATAACTAGAAGGATAAGAATGGGGGGGGGGGGGGGGGCGCATATGGCAGGTTCTCTCAGGTCATGAATGGTAGTTTACCAATTTCCCTCAAGAGAAAAGTGTACAACAGCTGTGTCTTACCGGCACTCACCAACGGGGCAGAAACGTGGCGGCTAACGAAAATAGTTCAGCTTAAGTTCAGGACAACGCAGCGAGCCATGGAAAGAAAAATGATAGGTGTAACGTTAAGAGACACGAAGCGGGCAGAGTGGGTGAGGGAACAAAAGCGGGTTAATGGCATACTAGTCAAAATCAAGGGGAAGAAATGGGCTTGGGCAGGGCATGTAATGCGAAGGCAAGATAACCGCTAGTCCTTAAGGGTAACGGAGTGGATTCCAAGAGAAAGTAAGCATAGCAGGGGGCGGCAGAAGGTTAGGTGGGCGGATGAGATTAAGTAGTTTGCATGCAAAGGGTGGATGCAGCTGGCAAAGGACCGGGTTAATTGGAGAGACATAGGAGAGGCCTCTGCCCTGCAGTGGGCTTAGTAAAGCTGATGATGATGTTGATGATCGGCCTCAAAAAGGCGTCCTCATCGTCTTCTTCCAGCGGCTTCTCAACAGGGGCTCATGATAGGCAGTTTACATCGATGTGCTTGCGTCCGGATTTGTATACGAGTGATGTCGAGCTCCTAGAGGCGAAGGCTCAACCGAGCGAGGCGGCCGGAGGGGTCCTTCAAATTGGCAAGGCAACACAGTGCGTACAGCGATCGCTGACCACCTTGAATAGTGCGTACAGGTAGGGGCGGAATTTTGACGTAGCCCAGACAATGGCGAGGCGCTCCTCCTCGGTCGTCGAACAGTTAGCCTCGGCCTTAGACAAAGAATGCCTTGCATACGCGATTACTTTCTCCTGTCTGTCGCTTTTCTGAACAAGGACGGCGCCTGTAGGCCCACGCTGCTTGCGCCGGTATGAATTTCAGTCTCGGTATTTTCATGAAACGGCCCGGGGACCGGAGGGGACTTTAAACGGCGCTGAAGTTCCTTGAATGCTTCCGCTTGCGGCACTTTCCATTTAAATACCACGTCTGCTTTTGTCAGTTGGGTCAGAGGCTCGGCGATGAGCGAAAAGTTTTTGACAAATCGTCGGTAATACGCGCACAGTCCGAAGAATCTGCGCACAGCTTTCTTGTCGGTCGGTGGCGGAAATTGTGCGATAGCGGCTGTTTTCTGTAAGTCTGGGCGTACTCCATTCTTGGTCACTATGTGGCCTAGAAACAGCAGTTCTTTATTGGAGAAGTGGCTCTTCACTGCTTTCAAGGTTAGTCCGGACGTCTTGATTTCCTCCAGCACTGTTCGAAGCCTTTTCAGGCGATTATCACAGCTCGGGGCGTAGACAACGACGTCATATAAGTACACGAGACAAATCTGCCATTTCAGACCTGCCAGTACTGCACCCATTACTCGTTGGAAAGTTGCTGGCGGGGGAACAGAGTCAAAAATGGCATCACTTTGACCTCGAAGAGGCCATCCGGTGTGGTGATTGCGGTCTTCTCTCGTTCTCTTTCATCGACTTCAATTTGTCAGTAGCCGTCGTTGAGGTCTATCGAAGAGAAGTACTGGACGTTGCAGAGCTGGTCTAGTGTGTCGTCGATACGGGGCAGGGGCAGACATCCTTCTCTGTTATATTGTTCAAGCGGCGGTAATCGACGCAGAACCGAAGTGTGCCACCCTTCTTTCTCACCAAAACAACCGGTGCCGCCCATCATCATCATCATCATCATCACCATTATCATCATCATCATCATCATCATCAGCCTTACTACACCCACTGCAGGGCAAAGGCCTCTCCCATGTCTCTCCAATTAACCCTGTCATTTGCCAGCTGCATCCACCCTTTGCCTGCAAACTACTTAATCTCATCTGCCCACCTAACCTTCTGCCGCCCCCTGCTACGCTTACTTTCCCTTGGAATCCACTCCGTTACCCTTAAGGACCAGTGGTTATCTTGCCTTCGAATTACATGCCCTGCCCAAGCCCATTTCTTTCTCTTGATTTCGACTAGGATGTAATTAACCCGTGTTTGCTCCCTCACCCACTCTGCCCGCTTCCTGCCTCTTAACGTTACACCTATCATTTTTCTTTCCATGGCTCGCTGCGTTGCCCTTAACTTAAGCTGAACTCTTTTCGTTAGCCTCCACGTTTCTGCCCCGTAGGTGCGTACCGGTAAGATAAAGCTGTTGTACACTTTTCCCTTGAGGGAAATTGGTAAGCTGCCAGTCATGATTTGCGAACTTGCCATATGCGATCCACCCCATTCTTATCCTTCTTGTTATCTCCTTCTCATGATCCGGATCAGCTGTCACTACCTGCCCTAAGTAGACGTATTCCGTCACAACTTCCAGGCTCTCGCTGCCAATTGTGAACTGTTGTTCCCTTGCTAGGCTGTTGAACATTACCTTCGTTTTCTGCATGTTAATTTTTAGACCCACCGTTCTGCTCCGCCTGTCTAACTCATTGATCATGATTTGCAGTTCACCTCCTGAGTGACTCAGCAAGGCAATGTCATCAGCGATTCGCAGATTATTTAGGTATTCTTTATTTATTCTTATTCCCAACTGTTCCCAATTCAGGATTGGCGAGATCGTGTCTCCTTGCCTGACGCCCTTCTTTATTGGAATTTTATTGCTGAGTTTAAGGAGCACTATAGAAGCTGTGCAGTTGCTATATATATCTTCCAGTATTTTGACATAAGGCTCTTCTACCCCCTGATTTCGCAATGCCTGTATGACTGCTGAGATTTCCACTGAGTCGAATGGTTTCTCGTAATCAATGAAAGCTATATATAGAGGTTGGTTATATTCTGCGCATTTCTCTATCACCTGATTGATAGTGCGAATATGATCTATTGTGGAATATTCTTTACGAAAGCCTGCCTGATCATTTGGTTGATTAAAGTCTAACGTTGCCTTGACTCTATTAGCGAATACCTTAGTAAATACTTTGTAGGCAACGGATAGTAAGCTGATCGGCCTGTAATTTTTCAAGTCCTTGGCGTCTCCCTTCTTATGAATTAAGATAATGTTTGCATTCTTCCAAGCTTCTGGTACAGTCGAGGTCATAAGGCATTGCGTGTACAGGGTGGCTAGTTTTTCTAGCACGATGTCCCCTCCATCCTTCAGTCCCCAGCTGCTTTTCCCCGTTTCATTGCTTCTAAAGCTTTCTTTACTTCATCTTTCGTTACTGGCGGGATGACGCATTGCTGTGCACTGCTGTCTTTCTCATTAACGCTCTGAGTATATTAACTACTGTGCAGTTCTGCGTACAGCTCTTCGGCTACGTTGACTATCTTATACATATTGCTAATGACATTGCCCTGCTTGTCTCTTAATGCATACATCTGGTTTTTTACCTATGCCTAGTTTCCTCTTTACTGCTTTTAGGCTACCTCCGTTCTTTAGAGCATGCTCGATTCTCTCCATATTCAACTTCCTTATGTCGGCTACCTTGCGCTTATTTATTAACTTTGATAGCTCTGTTGGTTCTATTCTGTCGGTAGGGTTAGACGCCCTCATGCTTTGGCGCTTCTTAATCAGATTTTTCGTCACCTGAGAAAGCTTTCCGGTATCCTGTCGAGCTGTCCTACCGCCTACTTCTACTGCGCACTCCGTAATTATTGATATCAGATTATCGTGCATTGTAAGAACATCAAGATCGTCTTCCTCAGTCAAAGTCGAATATCTGTTTCTCAGCGCTATCCTAAACTCCTGTGCTTTCGTCTTACGGCTAACTCGTTAATGGTCTTCCTCTTCACTAGCTTCTTCCGTTCCCTCTTCAAGTCGAAGCTAATTCGAGACCTTCCCATTTTGTGGTCGCTACAACGCACATTTCCGAGGACGGCCACATCCTGAATGATGCCAGGTTTAGCGCATAGTATGAAGTCGAGTTCATTCTTAGTTTCACCATTGGGGCTCTTCCATGTCCACTTCCTGTTTTCGCGTTTGCGGAAGAAGGTATTCATGATCCGTAAATTATTTCTATCCGCGAATTCGACTAATAACTCTCCCCTGTAATTTCTAGAGCCTATCCCATAGTCACCTACCGCGTGGTCGTCAGCCTGCTTCTTGCCCACCTTCGCATGGAAGTCGCCCGTCAGTACAGTGTATTGTGATTTTACTTTATTCATTGCAGATTCTACGTCCTCATAGAAACTTTCAACGGTCTGGTTATCATAGCTGCATGTGGATGCGTAGGCCTGCACCACTTTCGGCTTGTACCTCCTATTCAGCCTTTACTATAGCTGCTACCCTCTCGTTAATACTATAGAACTCCTCTACATTGCCAGCTATATCCTTATTAATGAGGAATCCCACACCTAGTTCTCGTCTATCCTCTAATCCACGATAACACAGTATGTGTCCGTCCTTTAGGACTGTATACGCCTCACCTGTCCTCCTAACTTCACTGAGCCCTATGACATGCCATTTAATATCAGCTAGTTTCTCTAACGGCACTGCTAGACTAGCCTCACTGGATAAGGTGCTAGCGTTAAATGTTGTCAGGTTCAGATTCCAATGGCGGCCTGTCCGGAGCCAGAAATTCTTAGCACCCTCCGCTGCGTCACAGGTCTGACCGCCGCCGTGGTCAGTTGCTCCGCAGCCGCTGGGGACTGAGGGCCGAGGGTTAATTGGTTTGATCATACAAGGTTGTGGCCAAGTACTACACCAGGGTGGCCAAATCCTGCTCTCGTGAGAGAGTGCGTTGTCGGTTCTGGTCACCGAGATCAGGCCGCACTCCAGGCCTGGTTATGCAATTCCATCGACACGCGTATTTTTTTTTTGAAACCCGGTGTAGAATTGCGCGGCACCAGGATTCGAATCCTGGTCCTCTTGCACGCGAGGCGGATGCTCTGCCTCTACGCCATCGCTGCCCGTGCCGCCCAGGGTCTCTTCAACGGCTGGATGACGTCGTCGTGAAGTATCTTTTCCACTTGGTCCCAGATGACTTGTTCTCGCGGCGACACACGGTAGGGGCTTTGGTGAAGAGGTCGGGCGCGTTCGTCTGTTCCCATGCGATGCAAGTCAATCGGCGTTTGTCGGACTTTTGATGACGACGAGAAGCACTCGCGGTAACTTTGAAAAAGGTTGCGTATTTGATCCTGTTTGTTCCGTGCCAGGGCTGGGTTGATGTCGTAAGTGGGCGAGTTCCCTTGGTTACGCGAATCTTCTGCGGATAGGTCGGAGAGGGCGACGGCGTCTCGTACGTCGGATATTTCGTCGAAGAAAACAATCGTCGTTCCTCTGTTGACATGCTGGTATTCTTCGCTGAAGTTCGTCAGCAGTACTTCAGCTTAGCCATTGCGGAAATAAGCGATGCACCTTGCGATGCCGACTCGTCGATCTAGAAGTAATTGCATGCTCCTATCGATGATGGCTTCAGTGTTATCGGCTTCCGTGGCACCTATGGAGACGATGACGCTTGAGCGGCGTGGGACGCTCTCTCGTTCCTCCAGGACACGGAGGGCAACGTGATCCTCCAGAGTTCTCATCGAAGTGATGGCCTCCTCCGTCGGAAGCATGATCAGCTTGGATCGCAGGTCGATGGTCGCCGGATGCTGTTTAAGGAAACTCATGCCCAGGATCACTTCGCGGGAACATTGCTGTAGCACAACAAAAGTCGCAGGATAGTTATGCCTTTTAAATGTCACTCGCGCTGTGCATCGTCCCGATGGCGTATTGAGGTGGCCTCCTGGGGTGCGGATTTGTTGACCGTCCCCAGCTGCCGTGACCTTCCTCAGCTGTGCGACGAATGTTCCGTTCATCAACGAATAACCGGCTCCTGTGTCGACTAGAGCCTTCGTCGGGCATATGCGAATTGTGGGTAGGGCGTGTCGTCGGGGCTTTTCTTTGTGCCGGCGTCATTCCGAAGTCGGATCGTGTCGTTGTCGAACTGGTGTTTGTGTGTGGCGTAGGTGTAGTGGATGCGGCGTCTTCATACGGCGTGGTAGGTGGAGGATCTTGGCCGTTTTCGCTGGTGAGGAACCTCAGCTCCAAAAGTTGATTTCTTTATGGTGTCTTCGACTGGTCGCTCTTGCGATCCGATTAGGATTTGGCAGAGTGGGAGCCGCTCTTGCTCTGAGCGCATAGCGAGACTAGTCAAGCCGAATGGTCAGCGAATTGTTAGAGCGGAAACGCATGAAGCAGGAGGATGTCTAACTTCCGGAACCCCACCGCGGCTCCGCTGCTGGCGTCAACTATAGCCGCACGTGGTCGCGGTCGCCGCTACCCTGGCTCGCTACGATCGCTACCCCGGCTCTCCGTCCCACGGGATGCTCATTTTTCGAACATCGCCTTGTGGATAGCACTGTCGTCCACGTCTGAGCTGCTGCTGGAATCGCTGTTGTCATGTGACGGAAACACAGACCGCGTTCCTAGCGTATGCTTATTCGGCGTCTCTTGAACATTTTGTCTCACACAGCGCGGCACCCGCAAAACACAGCAAGGACGCTACAACTGCGTGACTGCGTCAAAAGCCTACACTTGCTTCTGCCTACGCGCCTGTTTCACATGCAAGCGAAAATGCTCGCGATTCATGTCGCCGAGGCCTCGCACCGCTTTCGCGAAATGGCGGAAGTGGCTCTGTCACGTGGACTCATCTCGGAGCCTCTCCGACTTTTTTGTCGGAGCGCGTCAGAGCGCTCTGAGCTGGAGGCGAGCACTCAGAAAGAACCAGCCGAATGTAGTCAGAGCGTCCGGTTTCGACCAGCCGAATGTGCGGTCGCCTCTCGGAACACCCTAGAGCGCGACCTGTCGAAGACACCATTAATTTCCTCTGCAGGGGCTGCAGGACCTTCCGCGAAGAGCCGCTGCGTAGCTGCTACGGCGTGGCGAAGCGTGGCGAAGAACCAGTTGCGTGGTGCAGGTGCAGCGCGTCAGCAGCGCCACACCTCATAGGCGGTTTCTGCGTTTTGGAAGAAATGGCGCGGAAACGAAAGGCACCTGAGTCCGGCTCTCCTTGAGGTATACGCGAGGAATGCATTGCACGATGGGATTAGGTCGCCGTGCCTGCAGCTGCGTGTACATTATAGTTAACATGAATGCGACAGAAGTTGACTCCAGTCACCTTTTTGAGGGAAAGTGCAAAATCGTCGAGGCAGAGAGTAGAGGACGAGTCACGCCTTTTATTCTCAAAACCTGCTCTTGCGTCAGTGTCGCGAGGACAATGGCACCTCTTATGGCCAGAATTTTTGTGGTGCGGGCATGTTCTGACAAAGCGAAAGCTTCGTGCGCCTTTCGTTTGCCGTGAACGTGAGGCACAATGTATAGCGGCTCTGACACATTCGTCACCTTGCCGTAAAGTATGCATTGCCTCGGTGATTTCTCCGTTAATATGAATGAAGTGAACTGCCTGAGTAATGAGTGTGGCTCAAAGGTTTCAGTGGCAATGTTTATAGTGCTCAGCAGTGTTTGGTTGCGATACAAGCAACCGATTTCTAACGTCCTCTCTCTCCCGCGAATGCACACTGATGCATCGCCGAGTCTGCCGGTTCATGAACACTTTTCCATATGATTAAGGCGTTTGATAAAGCACGTCAACTTTAAAGGCTTTCTCATGCTTTACGCGACTCGAGCTTGTTTCCTGGACTGCATTTGCTTTCTTCTTTACAATGCTACAGATTCTGGGGCCGTATTATACAGGGCGTCCCAGCTATCTTTAGCAGCGGTTTAAAAATAAGCCGTGGCACTTAAAGACGACGCGAAATTCTCGTTATAGAGAAAGACGCATTATTTTTTCATTCTGCTTATTAAGTAATTAGTCGAGATTAATTAACCAACTTAGCAAGCAGTGTATTTAGGACAAAAATTCCTGTCAGAAAGTTTTAGAACGGTCCGCAAAAAGTCCGACTGAATAGTTTCTAACTTTCCATCTGTAACGCATTAGTTTTTTTTTTTTCGCTTACTGCAGATGCTCGCGAAATGCGCAAGGCTGTGTGACATGGCCGTTTGCATACCGCGATTGCAGTGCTCTCAAATGTTGAGTGCGCAAAGGAAGAGCTCATTCAGCCACGTGTGCTAAATAACTAAATTAAATAATGAAATGCTAAATTTTAACCATGTATTTCTTCGACTTTTTTGGCCGCTAAAGTGGGGTATGGCATGGTGTTCCCATGTAAAATTTCTCGCTTTATGGGGTGGAGCCGCACCTTCCCCTTCATAAACCGGCCCCTTGACCTTGCGCAGTTGTTTGGAACTGGTGGCACCGATTTATCTGCCTAACATTGCTGTTGATTCTGACAAAGCTTTAACCTTGGACCTGTCATTGAATGTTGCTAACACGAAACTAATTCTGAGGACTGCAGAGAAATGCGATAGTTTCGTATCACCACCTCAGTCACTCCAAACGCGCAAAATGATAGGCCCACAACCATGTGCCACATACTTTAACTTTAGCAGTGTTAATTCCCCCAAAACGCATATAGAGCCGAAGAGCCATCAAATTCGCTGCAAAAGATGTCAAGCCCTGCACAACAAATAATTGGCTCGTTCCAGAATGCTGCCAAACCCTCTCTCAAAGTAAAAGATTAGTAAAAAGTTGAGTTAGGCTTGTTTGTATGGGTTCATGATGCTAAAACTGCGCAAAAAAAAAAGCGACGGACAAGAAGGAAGATATACGCAGGAAGGAAAAAGAAGACACAAGAACGGCAAATTTCTTTTCCACGCATGTCGCACATATTCTGCGCTTTGCCTGCCGCATTTGGCGAACGGGTCTGTTCATATCCGTCTTTTCCCGCCCTCGAAAACTGCGCTCAGTCCTTTCATTTCCCTCCAGTGAGTGCCCAAACTCGGTAACCGCAAACGAGTCTGCCGCGTATTCACGACGTCTCCTTATGCTTCGATATGCGCAGTACGCCAGCCTGTACCGAGTCTGACAATCAGCGTGCAACCCCACCGCCTAGGGATACGTAAAGTCCTTAGATCTGCTTCTAAAGGCTTTAGGCATGCGTACATATTCTGTCCGGTTGTTCCAAGTTTTACAGCGTTAACAGTGTTCTGCAAGATCATGTCGTCGTCGTTGCGGCGGTGATAGCTCCTGCTTACATACCACCGGTTTGCGTGCAGTGGACGCCAATTGTTACAAGCTTGCTGCCCTTCAGCGTAGCTCACGTTTTTTTCTCAGTGCAGAGAAATAAAATAAAACTCGCGTAATAAAGGTCACCGCCAACAGACACTTTCACTGTTTATAACTTGATCGAACGCAGATGTACCTTGGACTGTGCCGCGCAAGCCCAATTAAGCTGCCTCTGTGAAATCCACTGCCTCAACCCCGTGGGAATATGGCTGCGCCCGATAAGGTAATGTGTACATGCCCTCAGGCTTGTGATTTCAGGCTCGGCTGGGATTTATTGTTATTATGAATGAGCGTAGCTTCAGTTCACGAAAATGTGAAGGGGTGATTTCAGATATGATTATGCAACCATCGACGTCTCTTCGTTTTGCTCTACATTTCTGTACGTCATAGCCTGACTGCTGGGAACAACGGATCTGCTATTAATTTTGTCCAGAAAAAATAATTCTAAGAAAAACGAATTCCTGATGACGAAACGGTGGACACCCACATTTGCAAGCACCGCTGTTTTTGCCAATTTGGCTGCGAATAACTGAAAACATATTGCGAGGAGACACGTGAACGTTTTTACAGCGAATGTTCGCTTACTATGCATACTCTGTCCAGTTATTTTTGTCGATTTCTGTTTACTTTTTTTTTCGAGAATATCTCAAATTTGGCTCGAGGAAAAATTTGCTTGCTAACTTTTGTGGTCAAGGAAGAAATAAGCTACGGTCGCAAACCTTTAATACAGCATTCTACGCAGCCGTATCTATTAAAAAACATAAAATTGACCGATATGTATTTTAGGGGTAAAGAAATGATACATTGCGCAAAATTTAAGAAAGTCCACGCCATAACAACTTTGAGTCGCGATTAAAAAAACATTACAGATATTTTTATATTTTGTCCAGACATTATACACTACATGAATATTCATAAGGATTGAAAGCATGGTGCATAATATTGCTGGTGTAGCAGACACAGCACCTCTAGGAACTTCTTACTCACTGCTGTTTCCGCAAGCTTTGATTATGAATAACTTAGTGTCTTCCAAGGACATGCTTACGATTCTCACAACTTTTAGAGGGCATTTCTGGTTACTGCAGAGTCCACAATTAATTCTTGTCGATTTTTATGTTTGCTCTGTTTTTTCTCTGAATTTTTACAAACTTGGCGCATCGGCAGTTTTTTGCTATATTTGGAGAGCTACCTTTGAAAATAAAATAGAAACAGAACTAGTTTCCCCTGCATTTTGTGCAAACTTATCTGTTAAACCGTAAAAAAATCGGTGGCTTATCTTTTACAGAGAAGTAATATTATTGCGCGAACTTCAAGAAAGCGCTGAGCAACAACGATTTTGGATGGCGAATTAAAAGGGCGTTTTGCTGGGCCATTTGTTTCATGATTAAAGCAAGAAAAACGGCGCGAAAGACGAGATAAAGAAATAAGCGACAGGCACAGCACTGTTTTTGTCGCTTCTTTCTTTCTTATCCCGCTTTCGCGCCACTTTTCTTGCTTAAATCTGATTAGAAAGTGCATTTTTAATAGCGCGTTTTATATTCAGGCGGGGCATTCTGCATTATATGAATATAACATGAGCATCAGAAACGTGTTGTTTTGTAGCAGTTTTGTTGCTGCAGTTCGAGCATTGGTCACGTGCGCAAGAACGCAGCCAGAATTTGGTGCGAGGGGCTTATCAATAGAGACATTTAGTATAGCGTACGCAGACATACGCAAAGGCGTAGCGTACGCTGCAAAATAGCGTGCTTCGTACTGCGCATGAGCGAAACGCTATTCCAAATCGAGGTTTAACGCACGTGCGTGTTACGTACGCTGTTTCTCGAATTTGGCGTGCGTGCTCTTGCGTACGCTAGGAAAAATAGCGTTGTCAAGATGGCGGCTCCCATGTCACCCTCTTCGGAGAGACTTCGTCAATGTTATTGGGTTTTTAGGCATATTCATTGCCTTTAATTGGTACACGTGATATTCGCTTTGCGTCCCCTCGCCAGCAGCATAACGAATGGGGGATAAACTTGCCCAATTTTCGATTCTGTGTAACGATTTCGCCATTACTAGCCCTAACAAGACACCGCCGACTGTGTTGGAGTGACGAAACTAGAAGGCGACGACCAAAAGAAAGGATGGGATGACGTTCCTGCTCCCCCACGGGAGCCTTGTTCACAATGAGGCATAACCTAGCTTCGTTGTTTATTTATACACGGCGCATGAGCGAACCCAGGTTCGCTCATGCGCCGTGTACCCGGGACTGTCCTCGCGTCTAAATTTCACAGTCCTCACGTCTAAATTTCACCGTTTACCGAAAACCAACGCACACCGGCGGGTGCCTCCATTTTAAGCCCGCTCACCCTGATTGCCAGAAACGCTCTGTGGTGTCATCGCTCCTTCGAGGAAAAGAAATCTGTTCCAGAGGAGAAGACCGCATTGCTGACGGCTATGGGTGCGTCGGTATCCATGACCTGTGCCAACCTCGCGCTCGAATCTATTGAAAGTTTGGCCCTCCAATCGTTCGATACTCGTCCGAAGCTCTTCTTGCGTTATGTGGACGATTGTTTCTCTGTGATTCATCGCAGGGACGCCAAACCATTTCTGGACCATCTAAATTCTTTTCAACCTACAGTTCAATTCACAATGGAAGAAGAAGTCTCCGAAAGGATTGCTTTCCTTGATGTCCTTGTTCTTCGCACTCCCGATGTTCTAGCCACTACCGTTTTCCGAAAACCCACACACACTGGCAAGTACTTGGATTTTCAATCTGCCCACCCCATTGGCCACAAACGTTCCGTCGCGTCCGCTCTATATAAACGTGCAGCTCGTCTTTGCTCCAGTCCCGGTCTGCGCTATTCGGAGCAGAAAAAAGTCCGCATCGACCTCGAGAAGAATGGTTATCCCCGACAACTGCTGCAAAACGAACAACGTCGCTCTCTGCAACCTGCCGAGCCCCGACTCATCGGACAACAGAAGCGCGCGAGCATACCTTACGCCCGGGGACAAGTGAGGCTCTTGCACGGATATTTGCAAAATACGATGTGCGCATTGCGCACGGGCCATCCAGCAAGCTGAAACAACAGCTCTGTCATGTTAAAGATCGCCTGGAGCGCCCACGTTACCCCGGAGTTGTGTACAAAATCCCCTGCAAAAACTGCGATGCATCATACATTGGCGAGTCAGGCGATTTTAAGAAAAGATTAAGAGAGCACAAGAACGACGTCAGCAAATGTCGCACGTCATCGAACGCACTAGCAGAGCATGTTCAAGAAATTAAGCACACCATTGACTGGGAAAACGCCACAATCTTAGACACAATGAAACCTTTATCGTCCCGACTGCTTTTAGAATCATTTTATATTCAGACTACGGATAACGTTATTAACAGGACGAAGGGTAATCTCCAGGATAACTACGCCCATTCACTGCGCTGTCAAGTGCACTTATAAGAAGCGGCCCATTTCGTCCATCTTCATTGTGAACAAGGGACCCGTAGTGGTCCCGAAACGTCATGTTTTAAACCCATTTTTGGCGAGTGTACGTTTTATTCATCCATTGCTGAAGATGTGCGCGCACGGCGTGACTTGTCCGCCTGTGGCTATCCTGTACACGTCATGGATTCTGTACAGCGCCAAATGGAACGTCCCAGGCTGCAAGCGAATCCCGCTACCCAGAAATGAACCGCGATTCTCTATGTTCCTGGCATCAGCGAACCTTTGGCGCGCATATTACGGTCCTACGAAGTTAAGACCGCGCATGTGCCAGCTCGGAAACTGAAGAGTCAGCTTCTGCACGTCAAAGACAAGCTGAAGAAAGAAAAGTTCTCAGGTGTTGTGTATTCGATACCATGTGCGGGCTGCCCGACTATGTATATCGGCGAGTGGGGTGACTAAGACCGGCGCGCAGATCAAAATGTGCTTGCCGAGCACTCGGTGTCCGCCGCACACAACATAAACTGCATGGGCAGAGACACGTGTTATCACAAAAGAAAGGCACAGGAAGTCACGGCTCTCTCTGGAATCGCTGATTATTCAGACGACAGCGCACACGCTTAATAGAAATGACGGAAACTTGCCCCCAATCTACGCCAGGTGCCTGGGTTCGCTTATGCGCTGTGTATAAATAAACGACGAAGCTAGGTTATGCCTCATTGTGAACAAGGCTCCCGTGGGGGAGCAGGAACGTCATCCAATCCTTTCTTTTGTTCGGCGCCTTCCACTTTCGTCATGTACCATCCCGACCAGACAGGTTTCCGTCAGACTCTAGACTTCAAGTGTGTATTGGCTTGGTTTGGATTTTTACGATAAGGTAGTCATAGCCTTGCCAAACGCAATCGTTCTGGCAGTAGGCAGAAGGGTCCGAAAGACATCAATATGACGTTTTTAAAACTTCCTCTGTTCAATTACCTAAAAGAAATTAGGCCCTGACTCGACTGAACTGGTTATCTGCGCGCTACGACTTGGATAACCTTGGCTAAGTGCGAAATATGTCACAAAATATTTTCACATTTTAACACTAGATGGCGCCACTGCGGTCGGCGCTATTATCGCATTCTGTTTGGCACACGATAAACTAAAGCTTTATTCGATTCAGAGCTGGTTCACGGCACCAGTCCTGAAAAAGTGTCGCAGGTGTCAGCGCAGTGCAGGATCAATTCTGTGATGCAGGTGCAGCGCGTCAGCCGCGCGTCAGCAGCGCCGCACCTTATGTGCGACAATTTTCAATCGAGCGCGTGCAGGCAGCTCTTGTCGTCTGCTCGCCGTGGAGGTGTTCAGGGGTGCAGTTCTCGCGTATTTTTTGTGTGAGGCCGCTTTCGTGCATAACGAGACTTGCGTCGTCCATGGAGTTGGCCATGGTCGACGACGGGGACATCACATAGTTCCTTGTTATGGAGTAGTTCTACTCTTGCGACAGTGAACACGAGGAAACCGACTCCGTGCTGTCCTAATTGCCGCAACTCACTTGTATGGACCGATTGCAGCCGAATTCCGAAGTACTGTAAAAGAGTGGTTGCAACTGCTACTTCAATTTCGAATTCATGGGGCTCTTCAGACCATCTAGAGAGTCGTTCGAAGAACTTTCGGCACGCTTCAAGGCCCTGCACAATTTTCGACGCCTATAGTGGGGCGCCCACAAATTACCATCGAGCCCGCCCCGCTCATTTACCTCTTTATGAGCAGTTTAAAAGCTACCTCGCTGCTTTGCGTGAGCCTTGGAATCCCCGTAACCGCAGCGGAATTAATGTCCAGGCAGCGGCGAACCAGCAGCATATCTACCTGCATGCTAGCGCAGCAGGCGGAGGTACCGGCGCCGGCAAAACAGGACCGCGATTCGCCCTGCCCGTATTTTTCCAACAGCCCACACACCATTGTTGCGCAGTCTGAAAAAAAAATGTTTTGTGTGAACTCGCACGCACACGGACGGCTTAATTAGCTATCGGTTACAAGTAGCAGGTACAACAAAAAACACAGAAAGTTACCTGCTGTCGCGTATATTTCATCGTCATTTTCTCGCAAAATGACATAGGACCCGTCGACGACAGCGAAGACCTCCCTAAATTCACCTTCAATACTTACGAGCATGGTAGCGTCGTCTGCTCAAAGTTGTCTGCATGTGCACAACTTTCCTGCACCTCCTTCGCGTACGGTGCCACGGTTCCTTGCACCACAGCGACACCACGGCTGTGCCCAAATCAATCGCGGACAGTGATGCAGGGGGCACTGTGAATCGAGGGCTTTGATGCAGCGCACCGTGAACCGGTACCGGTGGTGCAGAGAACCACGGCTGAATCGAACAAAGCTTAAAAGTGCTCCCGCTAAATGCTTGCATATAACGTACGTAATCGCTCATACTCTATACTAACAGTCTCTATTGCCATGATAATCACGCCTCGAGGCATGAGCTTCGCATTACTTACTCGTACAAGGCATCAAAATCTTCTACAGCCTCTCCTTGAATGTGCTTTGCCGAATGTAACTTCAGTCAAAGGTATTATGAGAACTGAACCCCGTCTGTATGTCACAGCGGCGCTTCAAGTCACTTCTCTGATTGGGAGGATGTACATACATATTACGTTGTTCATTTATTCAACACTTAACTCCCGCTCTGCAAATAAGTACCGGCGTTTGATGCGCGATGCAGCTGCAAGGCGTGTCGAGCTATGCAGAAAGTTCTCATTAAACATGCTGTATCTGCCACCATGGAATATTGTGGAACACGCTTAAAATCGCATTATGAAACGACGAAATCTTCAGACGAGTACCAGGGAAGAAAATACAGGACGCGTGCTAATTAGTGCGCGTCCTCTCTTCTCTTTCTTGGCCCCCATCTGAAGCGCTACTCCTTTCAAGTACAGTGGGCCACCAACTAGCCTAGCGTTCCTCCTTGAATGTTTACAATGGTAATTAAAATTAATATAAGCATATAGCACGCAAGAAAATAGTTGCTCTCTATACTCCTGTAAGGTGTAACAACCAAAGTTCCGAAAACTGCGTTGGGCTAAAAAAAAAAAAAGGTTCTCTTTAGAGATGCTGTGTCTGCTACAACGGCGATAATATGAACACACTTTTAATGCTCATGAATATTCATATTGGGCACAAGATCTGGAGAGAATGTACAAAATGCCCAAAATGCATTTTTTAATCGTTGTCCACCCGCCGCGGTGGCTCAGTGGTTAGGGCGCTCGACTACTGATCCGGAGTTCCCGGGTTCGAACCCGACCGCGGCGGCTGCGTTTTTATGGAGGAAAAACGCTAAGGCGCCCGTGTGCTGTGCGATGTCAGTGCACGTTAAAGATAATAATAATAATAATTGGTTTTGGGGGAAAGGAAATGGCGCAGTATCTGTCTCATATATCGTTGGACACCTGAACCGCGCCGTATGGGAAGGAATAAGGGAGGGAGTGAAAGAAGAAAGGAAGAAAAAGGTGCCGTAGTGGAGGGCTCCGGAATAATTTCGACCACCTGGGGATCTTTAACGTTTTTCCTCCTGCTGCGTTTTTCCTCCATAAAAACGCAGCAGCCGCGGTCGGGTTCGAACCCGGGAACTCCGGCTCAGTAGTCGAGCGCCCTAACTACTGAGCCACCGCAGCGGGTATGTTAAAGATCCCCAGGTGGTCGAAATTATTCCGGAGCCCTCCACTACGGCACCTCTTTCTTCCTTTCTTCTTTCACTCCCTCATTTACCCTTCCCTTACGGCGCGGTTCAGGTGTCCAACGATATATGAGACAGATACTGCGCCATTTCCTTTCCCCAAAAACCAATTATTATTATTATTAATCGTTGTCCAAAATTATTGGTATACTATGCTATATTGAAGTGGACAAAATAATGTTTATTTGTCCGTAAAATATATGTCGCTGAATTTTATGCTGCTCAGTAGATATGTTTTGCAGAATACAGTGTTGAATGTTTGTGATTGTAGCTTATTCCTTTTTCAAGAACTCCAAAGTTAGCGAAGAACTCTCCCTATGCGAGGTTTGCAAAGTTCTCGAAAAAGGAATAAACATCAGAAGTTGGACTAAAATAACTTGACCAACTCTACAGTAAGGTTGAATTTTCCATAAAAATTTTCATGTATCTACTCACAATATAGCTTTAGCTATTCACAATCAAAGTTGGCAAGCACATCAGTAGGCGAGGGTGCGGCAGTCTAGCTCTTCGGGATCAAAATTTTTTTTTGGCCTTACAAAATATTTTAATCGACAAAAATATTATTAGATCGGTTATTCCCACTCATCAGGAAATTACCTAGGTATTTATTTACGAAATACTGCAGCCCGAGGGCCAAGCAGAGTGGCCAAGATAACAAGAACGCATCCTAGGAGGAAAAAATTAAAAGGAATGAAAACACGTACTGCTCACAACGAATTTAACATGGGCATGCAAAACATGAAAGCGATTAGGGGTAACAAAGAAGATCGCTCGAAAAACGGCATTTTCCAAGAGAAAACGAAAAAAACTCAAGGCGCAGGCACTCAAGTGCAAATTTAAAAAAAATTCCGTCTGACAGGCGAGTATGAGAACAACCATAAAATTTATGGCAAAACGATTAGTTAAATCAAATACGTCGACTTGCCATCCATTGCGTGGTCTTATCCGAAATGGCCCTATATAATTGGGTGGCGTATTACGAAAAACTCGCGTGCAATGAGAACCCTCACAACACTGGGCCAGTACTGTGAATCACACGCAGAGCTTATTGCGTCGCGGCTATCGGTTAATAATAATTGGTTTTGGGGGAAAGGAAATGGCGCAGTATCTGTCTCATATATCGTTGGACACCTGAACCGCGCCGTAAGGGAAGGGATAAGGGAGGGAGTGAAAGAAGAAGGGAAGAAGGAGGTGCCGTTGTGGAGGGCTCCGGAATAATTTCGACCACCTGGGGATCTTTAACGTGCGCTGTCATCGCACAGCACACGGGCGCCTTAGCGTTTTTCCTCCATAAAAACACAGCCGCCGCGAACCCGGGAACACCGGATCAGTAGTCGAGCGCCCTAACCACTGAGCCACCGCGGCGGGTCACGCGGCTATCGGTTCAAACTCTTCTTTAAGGGGGTATTTATCAGAGGGGACAGTGAGCACATATGAATATTTCTCCACGCATTTTAATTGCATCCATATCAGATATTTGGGATAGCTGCTAGGTATAGCGCCGTTATTTTGTGTAACTAATGGCACCGGTAACAGAGGAGGTTTTCCGCGGCGTTTAGGCTCTTGATGATCCCCCGCACTCGTTAAAGGCAGCCGCGCCTCGATGCCTCGCCTACCATTTGTTCAAAGTTTAAACAACGGGCGTCTATTGAAACGGCGAGAATCTGGTGCCCTTTTCGGTGATGCCAACCCGACTGTTGAAGAATATAGCGCTCCAATCGCTTCTTTTTCAACGGCTTCAAATAGAACAGGGGCTGAATTTTTCGTTATTCAATACCGTGTTTGTCGAAACAAAGAGGAAATTTGTCCAAAATTGACATTTCCCCACCTCAAGCTGCAGGAATAGCCTAATGCGTCCACGTGCACGTCGCACCACGTCCAAATGCTTGGTGCAACGTGTCAAGCAGATAAAGAGGTTTTCAGGTTGAAACTTTGCTGACGTCATGTTTTCTTTTCTACAGAAAAAAGTGCAGCCGTTAGTTTCTGGTAATGCGAACAGTGGTGGCAAAACAAGCGAACTGTAGTCAACTGTTCCCTGGTAAAGTTCTTGAAGAAAAAATCCAGGGATTCTACGAACGAAGGTCCCTGACTTGCGCATGCTATTATCTTCAACTATCGCCCAAGTCCACTGAAATGAGTGGTTCATGAACAAATGCAATATGGGAAACCTTCGTGCATTATCCTTTTTGCACCTGCCCATCACGCGTTTCCTTTTGAAGAGTTAGGGCTGTTCACTGTTCAAAGGGAAAGAGAAGATAGGGAGGAGAAGTACATAGGGGAGCGATGCACGAAAAGGACACGGGAGAGCTTTGTACACTATTTACAAAATACAAAAAGTAATCAAATGCTGAAAACGACAATAGTGGCGTTTAAGCTCTACGATAGCAGTGTACACATTGGTGGGCCAGTCGGCCAGACATATAACGGAACGACGCAAATAGCGACAGGAACGCCTGTCCTGTCCTCTTCTTTCTCTCCTTCTGTCGTACCTGGAGTTATTTTCATCGTCCTAGCAAGTTCTACGCCTTATAATCCCATTTGTTCCAGGGTTCTGCCAGATTCACCTGCTACGTGCATAGTTTCCCTGCTTCCACAATGCTCTCCGACAGAGGTTCTGCAACCAACAATGCGCCTCCTGTTGACGGAGAGATGATGCCAACCGGTTGTCCGGATCCAAAAGGCACGTACCCGTATACCTAATGCCGCCTATGCGGCAACATGTGATGTGGATTTCGTTCATGATTGAACTGCGCGAAAGAAACGGGGACCAAGAAGAAACACGTACTCACACACAGCGCTGTGTGTGTGTACGTGTTTCTTCTTGGTTTCCGTTTCTTTCGCGCAGTTCAATCATGAACGAAATCCACCAACTAGCCCGCCTCAAAACCCTTCTTGGATGTGGATTTGTCAGCCCTGCAGGGCAGGCATATTCGACTTGGCCGAGCTTTCTGCCCTAGTTCAGAATGGGAAAACTTCTGCACTCTATTTCGCTGTGCAGTGTACGCTATCTGCACCACTGTTCTCGGTCTGGCACAAGCTCTCTGAAAAGGTGCGCTCGTTTAGCCGTCGTGCAAGCTGTTTATTGCAGACGGCGCTTGGCACTGGGCTTGCCATCTAATGATGCAGGTCGTAGGAGAACTTTTCTTTTATTAAAATGGCCGTTCGTTGCGAAAAAAAAAAGATGATCAGCTTCATTGAAACCTATTTGGAAGGTGGCTCCCAATTGCGTGGCAATTTGTTTTTTTCTTGTTTTTTAAGTTTTGTCCTTATAAGATCAGCGCGCAATAAATACACATGCCGCATTTATGCGGGTAAGGGCCGCACTCGTGTAGGCACCACATATAGCGTCAGACTGCTGGGTCACGAAAGTAGTTTCTTTAGACGTTCTATCTGTCTGTCTAATGTTGCCAGGAAGAAAGAAAACGAAAGTGCACAGGCCTGCCCACTGGCTCGAGCCGAGCCACAATCGCTATCACGTGCAGATAGTAGGAGAGTTGAAAGATGGGATAGATAGACAGGATAGTAAAGACGCGCGGTATAAAGACCAAGGCTGATCCCGGAGGCAGTGCGATACCGGGCCAACCGGTGGCGGAAGCGAAGCAACCTTCAAACTCTCCGCCACATTTCCAAAAATAGGTCCAATCCGCCTTTTTCACGACGCGACTGCGCATGCCCCCATCCCCTGGCGGCGGTGTTGCGAAACATATTGGAAGGGTCGCGCGCTCCACTCGAGACCGGCCGTGGAAGTGTAAATAAACCGGCTTCCTACGCGGGGTGCGTTGCTGCAGCCGTCGGGCGTTCAGCCAACACCACCTAGACTTTTTAAGGCCTCTCCACGTTTGCGTGACGTCACCGCACTGCGACGGCCCAGTAGGTTCGGCTTCCGC
Organism: Amblyomma americanum; assembly: GCF_052857255.1. Classification (NCBI taxonomy): domain Eukaryota; kingdom Metazoa; phylum Arthropoda; class Arachnida; order Ixodida; family Ixodidae; genus Amblyomma; species Amblyomma americanum. The sequence goes on from NC_135497.1 coordinate 412,034,805, forward strand.
GCTCGCACGCATTTCGCGCATTTCAAAGTGCTGATTATGTCTCTCGAAAAGAAAATTACTTTTTTTTTTAATCGTGTTTTGCTTGCCCACACCCTAACCGAATGTTTTTTTGTTCTTGTTTCTTTGAAAGTATAAGCAGTTACATTTTAGCAGACATTTACTGACTTTATATCAAAGCGCGCATGTGTGAAGATACGTTCGTAATATTTTTTTTTTATTGAAAATGAACAACGCAGAGGACTTTCACAAGTCGTATTTTATTTTCAGATGAGAAACACGATCAGTAGGAGTAGGAGGTAAGGAAACTGTTACAGCACTGAATCATAAAATGCAGTAAGTGAAGCCAACAACAGAAAAGCTGTAAACCGAAAGCAAACAAAAGAAAATATGCAGAATATATAATACAACGCAAATACTGGTTTCGAAACTAAAAAAAAAACTAACAAAAACAGTCGCAAGCACACAGAGTAGTCAATTCTTCAATGTCTTCAATTTTCTCTCTTTTTCTTTTGCAGCCTTGTCAGCTATAAGTTGATCATTTTTTTCTTTTACAAAGGTTATTTAGAAGCGTGTTTGCTGCTGCACTTAGGACATAGTGCCTTACCAACTGTGGAGTGTGCCCATTCTCACACACATCAAAGTCAATGCCGTCGTTTAACACATCATGTGTGAGTGCCAAGAGAGCCTCCTTTTGATTTGGTAGTGCATGAAACTGTGTCGCATGCTGTTCGCTTCTCAGCTTGTCAAGAACTATCTCAGCAGTAAGAACAGCATTTACTATGGCAGGCTGTGGAAACTTGAGACTACCACGAGTCATGGCCTTGACTAACTCCCCACCTTCTACTTCAATTTCATCTTCTAGCATGAAATTTTCTTTGCAAGTCATGCATGACAGCTTTTTGAACGCAGCGTGTGCACAATAGCCAGCAACGTAAGTGGCTGCTGGGAGATTTGGCGCCTTCGCATAATCGTCGCCCGTTACCTCAATGCCAAACACTTCAAGTACTGCATCGTTTACTGCCACCGCATCTGTTGCAGCCTCAAACTCTGGGAGCTCCAGAATGTTCTGCAGACGAAGCTTTCGCTCCGACTCATAGACTTGTCTTATGGAAATGTGGTATTGCGCACCGGAGAGTTGGCGGTATTTGCCAAACCTCTCTTCCAAGCAATCAGTCTGAAACTTTCCTAAAAGTACATACTCGAAGTTCATTTCATCTAGGCAATACCTAGTCACCTTTACCAAGGTGTCTGTCGTGAGTCGGAGCGCACTGTGAGTCTCTCTTGTAAGTATGCCTGTGTCAAATTTGAGAGACTGCCACAGATCTAGCCACTCCACTATACTTAACAGAAACTGGATCTGTGGACTTGACGCTGATGTAATCGGTGACTGCAGCTCTTCACGAACTCGAGTACCCTTGTTGCATGTCTTTACATTTACAATGTTCCACCACTTTGTTATTGTTTCAAGGAACTGTGCAGTACCAGACACATAATCTAGCTCAAGTCTGGGCCCACATGCTCGCAGAGCTGCTGCCGTAGACGGGCTGAAAATCCTTAGCGCAAGCTTGACATTCTGTCGCTCAATATTCGATGGGTTCAGAGATTTAGACGAAAGTGTTGGTGCTGATTTAATCAGCTGACCCTGTTCTTTCGAGTGAAGTTCTCGAAGTGTTTTAAATGAAGCGGTAAGTATAGGTGGCTTTATATTAGGTCCTGTGGGGCTAGGAAAGAACATGCATGTTCCAGCATTTCGCTGATTGATCCAGTTATTCCTGACGCATTTTATTAAGTGTACAGGATCAACCAGAAAAAAGAGAGGCCGTTTAGAGTCTGCAGGGTGTGGATACACACTCTGAAGTTTGCAGGGGGCCCCAAAAAGTGACATTGTTTTCCGGTTGATTGAGTTATTGTCAGCTATGACTGCGATTATACGCAACCCAACATGCTCTAGCTGAGTAATGATGCTATGCAGAATAGTGTGAAGCTGCTGTGCGTTGATGCGCTCTACTGGCAGTATGTGCACAACATTCTTCTGACGCGAAAGCAAGCTTTGCATCATAAAAACATGGGCTGTTTTTGCTGCATTAGGACTATTTGTATCCGCACCAACAATTACTCCTCCCTTATAATCAAAATACGGCTGCAGGTGAATTTCGTCCATCATGAGTACAACAATTTTTTCATGCTCCGTCATTGCTGCGACAAGCTTCTTTGCATACGATAGGAAAGAAGTGCCTTGCTGTTCAGCTGCCGGAGTTACATATACGACGTATTGTAGATTGATGGGGTAATCTAAGGTTTCCGGAACTGTGAAGGAACCTATAAGCATGCGGAGAAACTGCAAATAAAATGCTTGAGAATACCAGCAACTCTGCAGAATACCGGGATGACCTGCTATGCTTGACAAGAAGAAGAGAAACTTGCTCTTTCAAAAAACTAACTGCATTGGGTTGTTCAACATCTGCCAGTTCACAATTTAAGGCATCTTCAAGCAGGGAAAGTTCCAACTTAAGCAAACCATCAATTTTTTCTTCATGCTTAGACAACAATTTTCCGTGAAACGACTCTACAGCATCCAGCAGACCTATCAAGCAACGGATATCATGTACTGTGTGAGGGATGGTATCTATGCCATCAATTGTAGTCAGCTGCACATTTCGGTAATGAACTTTCACCGTGAGGTTCTCTAAGACCGTGACTGACGACAAAACACGAGGGACGTCATCAACAGCATGATTGAGAAAAAGGACGCAGGCAGGTCGAGAAATAACATTCCAAAAATCAGAAAGCTTGATTTGCGGAAGGCACTCCAGTAGAACTTGGAAAGAGTCAATCTTGTTCTTTGCTTCTTCCTCCTCGTGTGTCTGGAGTGACATGGCGATGGCATCTCGTAAAGAAGCTGCTTCAAGTCGCATTCTCTTTTCAGTCGGTGCTTCTCGGGACGTAGTGGCGGGCGCAGAAAGGTACGCGGGACAGTTCGGGAATACACTGGGAATGGCGTCGGAGCTGAGACGAGCGATCTTCAGTTTTGCCTCGACGACTTTGCCCGTTTTTGAGTCCACATACTTAGAAGAAGTCCGAATGTCTGATTCTTTAAAGTGCCGCTCGCAGACCTGCAAAGCCCAGCGCAGATAAGGTTAGCATATTTAAGATGATTAATTCCATGGGTGCAATAGCAATTAGCGCAGTGAAATATTTCAAATTTAGAATATTTCCAGCTCGCCCACTAGGCCATGTTGTAGCGCATTATGTACACACAGCTACGTCGCGGAATAAATATCACGCTTTTTCGACTTACCACTGAGCGCTTTCCGGGTTCGAAATCAGCTCGTGGAATGGCTTTCAACCATTGCCTCCTTCTATCAGCATCAGCTGGGAAAGTGAAGACGCGCACAGTCTTTTCTCCATCGTAATTCCCGCGGCAGCCGGGAACACAACAGTGTCCTGGCATTTTAACAAATGGCTCAGGAACTGTCACACGCGCACAGCACTTTCACAGACGTTTCCCAGGATTGCACTTCGAGTATTCACAGCCCGCAAGGAAGCTTCAGCAAATTACACAGAAAGAAAGAACGGCGGAGGAACAGCATGTAACACATGACACGTGCAGCACATGTTCAAACACGACGGTAGTGATGTTTACAGCAATCGCTATGTCTCCTTTCAAATGATTGCTTTCAACAATTTACTAGAAAAACTGCGCAAAGTAAGCTTTTGAAAGATTGAACAGTTTCCAGAAATGCGAACGAAGATTGTTACATTGAACCAGATATCTTTCATGTCTTTTAAAACGGTAAAATTCGTTATCTTCAATTTGCTATACGCAAATACGCCTCGGAGTTCACCGCACTTCAACAATTTGAAACAGCGCGGGAGGAGAATGGCGGCAGCGGCCGCCAGGAGGTGCTGCCGCAGCGGTCGGCGGTGGCTGCTCGCGTCGTAGTGCGGTGACGTCACGCGTCGGAGGAGAAATCGTGGAGAGGCCTTAAAAGTCTAGGTGGTGTTGGTTCAGCGCGACGCATTTGGCGATACCTACGAAATATGTCGCATACGGCTGCAATGCCCAATATGTAAAGGGAATAAATAAATAAATAATTGATTTTTTGGGGGAAAGGAAATGGCGCAGTATCTGTCTCATATATCGTTGGACACCTGAACCGCGCCGTAAGGGAAGGGATAAAGGAGGGAGTGAAAGAAGAAAGGAAGAAGAGATGCCGTAGTGGAGGGCTCCGGAATAATTTCGACCACCTGGGGATCTTTAACGTGCACTGACATCGCACAGCACACGGGCGCCTTAGCATTTTTCCTCCATAAAGGGAAGCAAACTCGGATTTTTTCGCCTTCCGAGCGCTTCCCGGGACAGCCTTCGACGCGAAGCGTGGATAAAAGCAGTTCGCCGGCTCGACGATCGTGGCCGCCTTTGGGCACCGTCAAGCACTTCAAGACTGTGCGGGAATCACTTTGTGACAGATACGGACGAGGTACTGTGTTTAAATGTGTGCAATCTATCACGAAGTGTTTTATTCATGGGCAGGAAGGCCTCGAATGTCACCGCGGCACCCAGACTTCGTTCCGACGTTTTTTGCTTTCTCAAGCAAGAAGGCCGAATGGGCAAGTGCTGTGAGCCGCTTTCAACGCGCGATGGAGCGGGCAACGAAAAAGAAGCTACGAGAGCATTCACGCATGGTGCTATAATTCTGTCATAATCTCCTATGGAAATTTCCTTGTTTATGCCACTACACCGTGGCCAATCCCCCCGTGTGGGTATGTGTCATGTATTAAGAGGCAGAAGAAGAAGGTGCGTTATGCGTGTGTTCGCATCATATTCACGATGAATAGCGCTGCGTTGTATCGCCGGAATGACTCATTGTGCGCCTCTCGCGCTCGTCTTTATGGACGCGCATGCTTGTTTAACCTATGCAGCGGTGTGCTGTGGGAAAATACAGTGAAATGCTAGCAGAGCTGCTTTGTTGCGAGTACGCTTGTGCTTTTATAGCTCGTGTAGCTATTCTACAGCGCTTGAGCACAACGGTTGCTTGTGGAAACTGTTGTCCCCAGTCGTTTTCTGTACTACGGCGTGCACGATGTAGTATCCACCTTTCATGGATGGCAGGCATATACAGCGGAAAACGCCAACCTCACTGATCGGGGATATTTCATTGAACATTATGTTCCGAATATAGCCTTCATCTCAGAAGCGGCGGCCCTTGCTAAGCTGGTGTTCGCATCGCATGCCGGATGATCGGAGATACTGAAGAATTTGCTCTTCGCTGGGCACTGCAGCCTACCTCGGACTTCGCACCCAGCCGTCAGTCAATCCTAGAAATCCTCCAAGTACCAGGTGCTGCCCAGGACACGCCATCGTCGACAGATTCCAACAAAACGTGCTCCGGAGCGGCACTCAGTCCGGCCGGGTTGGGCGCGCAGTACCCTTCCAGTGAGCTTCCAGCGTTGTACGCGAGGTGGCAGCACAGGAAAATGAAAAAGGCGGATTGGGACCCCTAACAGATATTCTACGGGGCCCGGACATCAGTCCCTCTTTAGACGTTAGCTTAAAAACTGGACTATAGAATTCCGCTTTCGGGTGAGCGCCGAAAACGACCAAAATTGCGAAGAAAAAATGTGGACTAGCTCAACTAATCCAGGATACAAAAAGCGAAAGCTGTCGGCGTTCATTGTGTTCATTGGCGTTGGCGTTAACAACGTTCTGGACGCCGATGATTTTGAGGAAAGGAAGGGCGCATAACTGGCTCCCTGGGTCAGTGGACGCTTCAGTCGCGCTTTGAGGTGCGTGGCGGTGGTGAGAGATGTGGGCCGCATGCATTAGCGCTGACAACGTTCTGGCAGACACGCGACACTGCAGCAATAGGCCGCAACAGCGTTCATTCGGTGACCAACCTCTCGCGATCAAGCATTACCTGCCACCTGCCAGGGTGGCACGGTGGGCGCGCTGCCTATCCAGTGCGCGGAACGCAATCGAAGCAAGGTTTTTGCAGTGGGACACCAAAGACACGTACATGAAAGCGAGATTGAGGTGCCAACTGACCCAGGGAGCCAGTTGAGCGCCTTTCCTTTCGTGAAAATGAACAGCCTCTACAACGAACGTCGTCAACGCCAATGAACGCCGGCGACTAACTTGTTTTGTTTTTGAGGAGAGGAAACGGCTCAGTAACTGCCTCACATATCTCGGTGGACACCCTAACCGCGTTTTAAGTGAAGGGACAAAGATGGGAGGGAAAGGAAAGAAGATAATAATAATAATTGGTTTTTGGTGGAATGGAAATGGCGCAGTATCTGTCTCATATATCGTTGGACACCTGAACCGCGCCGTAAGGGAAGGGATAAAGGAGGGAGTGAAAGAAGATAGGAACGAATAGGTCCGTAGTGGAGGGCTCCGGAATAATTTCGACCACCTGGGGATCTTTAACGTGCACTGACATCGCACAGCACACGGGCGCCTTAGCGTTTTTCCTCCATAAAAACGCAGCCGCCGCGGTCGGGTTCGAACCCGGGAACTCCGGATCAGTAGTCGAGCGCCCTAACCACTGAGCCACCGCGGCGGGGCAAGGAAAGAAGAAGAAAGTGGAAATCGAAAATTGGATTCTGAGGAAAGGCGTGGCGCAGCGGCGGAACACCTGTGGCTCGGTGAAACTAGTGGCGCATGCGCAGTAGCGACTAGCGACGCTCACCCGAAATGCGCCGCTGACTAGCCTACACTGTAAACAGAAAAACACCCAGATAGGAGTAAATAGCTGGTCGCTTAGCGCACTCCCGAAAAGGTGGTAGATACTCCTCAGAACAGGGGTGTCTGGTCTACTCTGTTTGAAGAGGTATTTTTGGAGTGCTAGAAGGAGTAAAGTATTACCGCTGTCTAGATAAGAGTTTATTTGGAGTAATGTTCAGCTCACAAAGGAGTTAGCATGGTAATTAATAGAAGTGCTATGTACTACTACTTTGCAGCTGGCTTTATAGCACATTTCAGGGGTTTTGCCTGTTCCTTTTAAGTAGTTCTTGCAGGAAATATGCGCAGTAGCGACTAGCGACGCTCACCCGAAATGCGCCGCTGACTAGCCTACACTGTAAACAGAAAAACACCCAGATAGGAGTAAATAGCTGGTCGCTTAGCGCACTCCCGAAAAGGTGGTAGATACTCCTCAGAACAGGGGTGTCTGGTCTACTCCTCTGTTTGAAGAGGTATTTTTGGAGTGCTAGAAGGAGTAAAGTATTACCGCTGTCTAGATAAGAGTTTATTTGGAGTAATGTTCAGCTCACAAAGGAGTTAGCATGGTAATTAATAGAAGTACTATGTACTACTACTTTGCAGTTGGCTTTATAGCACATTTCAGGGGTTTTGCCTGTTCCTTTTAAGTAGTTCTTGCAGGAAATTTTTGGAGCAATTTTCTTTACTCTAAGGTGGCATTTATGATGCCGAGACGAGTATACTTCATTTGCTGAGGAAGCCCATTTTAAATGCAGCACTCCTACGGAAGGTTTGTTTTAGAGATTTGTGTTACAGATAAATGCGTCGACGGAATTACAGTGACGGATTTCAAGCAATATTTTTATTGGGCGCAAAACATTCGAGACAAATGTCCGGCAGCTTGCTTTCGATGTTTACAGATAACCAACGCCTTGGCCCCTCTAAAGATATGAGGCCTGCCTTGACTCACGCTGTCTTTGGGTATTAAATTTAGGTACTCAAAGGAATGAAAATAGACATGCCACACTTGCACGCAAGGGGGGCACCATGAAATGTATTGCTGTCAGTATACAGGCATGTCATGCTATCGCTGGTTAAAAAGCACGATATCAAAGGAGGCTCCTTCTGAAAGAAATATTAGAAGAAAAAATAAGCGCATGAAAGCAATTACAGCTCTAAGCTTGAAGTATGAGGTGCTTCAAGTGTGGTTTAGGTCAAGTTCACACAAGCAACTCAGTGTACAATTTTCAACAAGTTCGGTCTTGTTGAAGTTCAAACGTTTTTCATGACAAAATATTAGCTAGCATTACATAGTACCTAATTTACTAGCTAGTACACATCTGTACCCTGAAGGATGACAGCAGCTGAACGCGGTTTTCAGGGTATCACAACTTGCAGATAGCCGCTTTCGTAGCCTTTAAGGCAATGCGGCGAAGGGAAAGCAGCGTTGATCGGGAACCTTTTCGGCATAAAGCATAAAAATGAAAAAAATAAAATTGTCTTACTGAGGCACTTGCGCATTCGCACTGCATTTAGCTGCTTTCCTGCGCTGAAAGGGGCACTGCGCTATAAATTTTTTTTTCACTTGTCAGAAGGCTCCTCACGCATTCCGCTTTGCACACACGCAGTGATAGCTTGTATGCAATTTCCTTGCTGGTAGAACCCGCAGCCGCGCATTTGAGGGCGTCGTCATTCAGCCTACAGGTCAACAGCATGACAAGGGTGACAAATATAGCATGGGAAGCGAAGCTTTGTTGTAATTTCTTTGGCACTCCTAGGAATAGCAAGCTACCACCAGACCCCTCCCCTCCCCGCTCCCACCCACACCTGTCCTCTGTCGGGTTTGCCCTCACATTCGTGGCCAGGACAAAAAAAAACATTCGACATAGGTCTGCCTGGTTATTAAAGGAATTTAAGTCAGAAAGAACGCCACCCAGAAAAAAAAAATGAAAAAAAGAACGTTTCGGAATCTACTCGGTTCCTTAATCGGGTGTAACTGCGGGCGACTAGCAGTTTGCCTTTTTCAAGCCGTCGGTTATTCCTCGGCCCGGTCACTGGACATAGACCATTGATGTAAGGGGAGGGGGTTCTAGGGAGCGGCTAACATTGCCTCGCGTCTGCTGAATATTCCATTACTCAAGTGAGAGTCTTCTGCGCGGGCGCTGCTCATTGTCGAGGACAGCAGTTTCCTCGAAGTCAGCCTTGTCAACCCGTGCTCTGTTCCCTGTTCATTTGTTTGACATCCCCTTCGTGCTATAGCTACTTCATTCTTTCGGCGAAGTGCTTGGTTTCGCCACTCTACGACGCCAAGCACTTCGAGCACGGGATCTTGTATACCTGCGTATGCTTTTTCTTTTTCTTTCGCTGCCTTCCCGGGATCGGCAGTTTAAACCGGAACGCTTGCCTCCACGAGTTTCACACAAATGGCAGGTGTTTGGAAACTGGAAGCGAATAGGATACTTCTTTCCACATTTTTCAAGTGTGAAGAAACTGCAAGATACCACATTTTGGAACTGGAGGTCTCAGGAACCAGAAAGGCAGCGCTCAGTATGTTTGCCACCCCATGTCCGCTGCCGAAAATCGCTACTACGCCACCAACCCGGAAAATGTAACAATTTAGGCAATCTGCTTGGGTGCTAAGGCAGCGCCATGCTATGATTACAAAGAATGAAATCGTTTACTTTGTTTTCATCACCCCTATTAAAACACAGGAAAGGAAGCAACCGATTAGGGCAGGCGAGGTTTTGTGCTCATCGGTGTTACCAATAACGTGACAAAAAATCACAGACCCCAACGGCCGTGCATTTTCACCCAGCTCATTGCCTGTACAGCTTTTCCATGCTCATGGCGCGTAAATACATGGAGAAAATTTGGTCCCTAGGAAAACTCACCATACTTCCAGTTGTACATATTACGTCACACTTTTTTTTTTCAGCCGCGTACAAGAACAAATTTCTCAGATATTTACTTGGTGGCCGCTGTGTCAGTTGTCTCCTCGGGGCGACGATGAAGCCCTTCGTCTCTGTGCACCCGGCATTCACAGCGAGTCTTCGCACACACAAGAAGGAGCGGCGTTAAGTGCATGTGCGTCTGTGGCATCAAAGGCGAATTCAGTGCTGCTCACCCCTACACCCGATGAGGATAATCCGGTCTTTTGTACCCCTGCAAGTTCACGTGAAGACACGGGGAACCAAGGAGGGACCGGTAGTGTCAAGAAAACTGATGCGTCACACACACACCGCCATGTCGGCGCGGCGAAACGGCAGCCGCCAGCTGCTAGCGTAGACAATAGAGAGTTTGAGCATAGCGTTACCTTGTTTACGTTACTGTTTACCGGGCGCGGCTAGCGACATCCGCGCATGCGCCGCCACTTACCAGGCTGCTAGCACTTTATGGGTTCTCTTTTAGCGTTGCGGCGCGTTAGCGTTCGCTCGTAAACAAACATGGCGGCGCACTGCACGGCCGCTTCGGACCAAGTACAGCACCGCCGCCGCGTTCTTCGGCGCCATTTCTCAATTTAAATGAAGGCATTCGTTTTTAATTCGCATACTCTCACTCATACGAAGGCATCAGTGACAACTAGCTTATGTTTTTGAGATAATTTTCCGATTTTTGAGCAGTTAAGTCTAACTATATGTCGTGTCTATAGCCAAGGTATACCAACGACTACACTGCAGCTCTTCAGTTTCGTGGATGATTTAACATTTTCCTATATTTTCATAGTTTTTTTCCTTGAAAAAAAGTCTCGTAATTATCTTACTATATTCATCACTAATTGCAGAAAATAAAAATTTTCTCCAGCCCAGAGTTCACGCGCTTGGACTTAGTGGCACTAGATGACGCCACTGTATTTACATGCAAACATCTAAAAAAGCGACGATGCGGCACGGTAAACAGAAGGCGTCGTAGTTGCGCTTTTTACAGCGTTCGCAAAGCAACAAGCGCTTTGTACGCAAGCGTACTTAGTTCTACGCAGTAAAATTGTCTACTGGCCAGGGTCGGCAAGGTGCCTAGCTTCACGGGCGCATTTGGAAAGCAGCTGAGTTGGCTGTTAGTTGAAGTGTAGTGGGCACGTCTTTATATGAAGAGAAAATGATTATTAAAGTGCATGTAGCATCTCACTTCATAGAAATGCTTGCAATGCATCCGTATTTTTGTTTGCAATAAAAACTGAGGCATCTGCTATCATCATCACTCGTTTTAGCCTTATGGTAAATTGTTACGGGAGAGACTGTATGCTAAAACGTCTTCTGGCGTGCGCAGCGCAAACCGGAAAAGTCTGGTGTCCGGTAACACGGTAAACGGTAACGTAAACACGGTAACGATGTGCAATAACAATCTGAAGGAGGGGACACATGTGCGAAAAGAGAGTGCGATTCACTGCGGCGCGCCGTTGCCAACGGCGTCGCAACGTCCGATTGCAGCTCGTTGCCTGCGCCCAACTATAGATATCAACGACGGACCGCTCGCGGAAAACGCAACGACGGGAAGCGGCAGCCAATGCGAGCGCGGAGAGGTGTGGCGTCATGATGACGTTGGGGCGCGCTTCCTCGGGGCCCAGCCTGGCCAGCCAGCGAGCCTGGTTGCCGGCCGCCGGCGTGAGAAAATGCGCTATAGTATTGCTTGTTAACGTGCATAACAAGCCCTGGGATATATGTATGTCAAGAATGCATCATTTCTGAGGGTCGTTGGCCAATAATGAGTTGCTGATAGAAGTGATGACTGCAATACAAGCAAATTTCATCCCATACCGCTTTGGTACTGCTGCTGCCTGATGCGGTTCGCCTGGCGGCTGCTAGCTCCGTTGCTGAAGGCTTCGCGGAAATTGAACTAATCTTCTATTACGGGACGGGTTCACAGTAAAGGGGTGCCTAGTGTAGCACCTTTATTTGGGCGCTAGCCAGTCCCGAAACGCCCCCAGCTGCAGCATCGATGCGAAACCAGCTAGGCTTAGCGACGACCAGGGCAGCCAGGGAGCAGCGTAGCTCGTCGCCCGGCGTTCCCGCAAGCGGCGTCATTGCCGTAAGCTTCACTCTTGCACAAGCATGTTGTCTTTGCTCGAATCTAGAAGGCAGCCTCTGGTAGTACGGCTGTTTTATATTTTCTTGTGTGAACGTGAACTACACCGAGCCTGCCGGCCGGCTGGCCAGCCTGGATCCCGTCTGCCGGCGTCATAAAAATGTGCTAAAGGTTGTTCTTGGCGTAAATAATAAACCCTGGGATAAGAAATGTGAGAAATGTATCATTTTTGAGGATCGCTGACCAATACTAAGTTGCTGGTAGGAGTAACGACTGTGATACGAGCAAATTTCTTGCCACAACCGCCTCGCATCTGCCTCTGGCATGCCGTTGGGGCCCGGCTCGCCTGGCGCCCGCTAGGTCCGCCGCCGAAGGCGTCACGGAAATCGACCATATTATTATTCTACTGTGAGATGGTGCTGTTGACATTAAAGTGATGTGAAGAGTAGGCCTTTAATTTTAGCGCAAACGACTTCGGCAGCGCAGTCCGCTGCGGCTGCGATGCGAAACAGGCTATAGGCCTAGCGACGACCCTGCAGGGCATCCAGGCAGCAGCACAGCTCGTCGCCCGGAGCGCCCGGGGGCGGCGCCGCTGCCGAAACTTCGCAACATAAGCAGGCATGCTTTGTCGCTGTTGTAGTATAGCTGGTAGTCTTTCTGATAACAAGGCTATCCTGTCTTTTCTTGTGAGATGTGTACACCATGCCAAGCAGCGCTCAGGTACCGCTGCGCGGTGGCGACGTCTGACAGGTTGGGGGCGGAGCTTGGGTAGAGGGGCGCATCGATGACTGCCGCTCCGTGTGTCCCTGCTTGCTGTGGGGCGGCAGTTCGCAATCGGTGCGCCGCGCCGGCCAAGTTTTCGCAATGTGTCCGCTGCTTAATGAATGGCCACTCGTTGCTTCTGAATGTATTGCCGGCTTGAGTGAGACGTCCAGTGCAGCATGTTGCTGCCAAAGTCGATGATGTCCAGTGTCTTATGTCAAGGCAAGCGCGCTCAAAGGGGCGGGCGGGCGGCAAACTGGCGGCTGCGCGGAAGGAGGGAGGTCAACGCGCGACACACCGCCATATTGGCTCGACTGAGCCGGACTGACTCTCGCGGACTGCTGTCGCAGGCGACGCAGCACCAAGCATTCCGCGAACGCGGTGGAGGCTTCAGAGGCAGTCTGCGCAGCAGGGCGGTGGCGATCCAGTGTCTATTAGCATGACAGACGTGCACGAAGCAGCTAGAGCAGAGGCGAGAGGCAAGCAAGCAGCGACGAGCGAGCCGGCGTCGTCACCTGCAAGTGCAGCGAACCGGCAGCTGCCACTAGGCGGCGGGGAGACGCTAAGGAATGTTTGCAGGGCATGAAGGAGTATTCAAGCCGAGGTTTGGAAAAGTAGTGAAATCGTGTGAATGCCTTATTTTAAAAACTAAACATTTTGACAGATTTGCCTGTCTGGTTGGGTTTGAAGACTTATAATAAAGGTTTGAAGACTTATAATAAACTGCACAACTCCAACCACAAATTTTAACTTTAACCCAACGTTTCGAAGCCGACTCGGCTCCTTCATCAGGGATCCAGGGGGATCCCTGGACCACGACAGCTCACTTCTCGCCTACAAACCTTGAAGGTTAAATTACGGAGCGGATATGACCTTGAAGCAGCCTCGATTAATAAAAAATAGAAGAAAAATGTGGTGCAAGCGCGATTCGAACCCGGGCCTCCGGCATGCGAGGCGGGGACGCTTCCAATCCTCCACTACCTTCTTTTTTTTTATTCTTTGCACTGAAGTACACCCAGCCTGACCACCCTGACAGGTTTCAAGTCTGACTTAACCAGGTCGCATTCCGCAACCGGTAATACACAATCACACCAGCATCCAGCTCTCACTTTGCCTAAACATAAAAATTCCGGGAGACACACGTATGCATCGAGGAAAGGGAGCCAGGCAGGAGGTCGATCCTGCGCAGCATATGCACCCCGCACCATAGCACACTGCTCTCTGAACAGAGACTTTGATGAACGTAGTGGCTCTCCGTGGCGATCTTTCATGCCACTCTTCCACAGGCTAAAATGTCCTATGAGCACTAAAAGATCACATGGAGCCTTAGAACCTTCCATTATAGCCAAAAATCTTATAGTATAGGCGTTTCTCAATGTCCTTTTTAATAGCCCGTTGAAGAATGTCCCAAAATAACGCAGCATCAGGACAAATCACAAAACAATGATCAATAGTCTCTGCCTGCTGACACAAGCGACAGCTGACAGACCATTGCACAAAAGTCCCATTTTCATGAAGCCACGTTTTGACTGGTAAGGTTGACGTGTGCAGCTTAAAAAAGGAAGTTTTTGCGGCCGCTTGAACACACATCCGTTGCACCTGCATTAATACACTGCTGTCTAGAAAGGAGAGGTAAGACTGCCAAAGCATCGGTACAGGAAACAGCGTCTCAATCATAATTTTAAGGCGAAAGCATTTAATGGCTCATACTGTCGTCCGTCCGCTCGCAGAGGGTGTCATACGTTTAACTCGAGAACTAAAAAAATAGTAGAAACAGAATGGTTGCTTCAGATAGAGGAGAAAAAAATGAACCTAGAAGCCATGTTTGATGACTGCAGAGTAATTAGATAATTAATTATAGGTAAAAATGTCGAAATTGCGTCGAAATAGCGCGGACGTCGACATAGCCACGAGAACGTTGTGACGTCCCATCCACCGGAAGTCGTCACGACATAGCCACGGGAACGGTGTGACGTCACATTCACCGGAAGTCGTCACGACAGAGTGAAAAAATTCACAGAATGGTCGGCTTTCGCTTCTCAACAATTTAGTTCCTCGTAAGTGTCTCGCAATTTTTTTGTTGTCTTCTGGATAGACTGTACAGAAATTCTAAGAAAAACCATACAATGAGGAAATGGAATGTGTCAGCGACAGTGAATTTCCTTCGTGCATAGATGACTGGATAAGGCTGAACAATTTAAATCGGGTGGTGGTTCAAGCCACATAGCCATGACTTGTAAAATTTTACTCCTGTCTTGATTTTAGCCACCAATCAGATAACCTTCGCTTGGTTACTTCTACCCGCTTAAAATCTACTTTCCCTTCACTGTCCTTAAACCCCAATGCTTTTAATAAATCAGCCCGCTGCTTTCCGCTACAGGTTGAAGCCCTTTACAGAAAAGCATCAAGTGTTCAGCCGTTTCCTCCTCCTCTCCACAAGCACCGCATAACGTGTCTATCTCGTGGTACCTGGCTCTATATGTCTTAGTCCACAAAACTCCCGTCCTGGCCTCAAACAACAAAGAGCTTCCCCTATAATTATCATAGATATTTTCCTTGGCAATTTCCTGATTAAAGATCCTGTATGTTCTCAGTGCCGATTTCGTCAGCATACCTGTTTTCCACAGAGCTCTCTTTGATTTTTTATCTTTTTTTCTTAAACGATAATTGCTGATTTGCCCCCTACTGCTGTCCAGATATTTGCGTGCCAATTTTCTAGTTCGCTTTCTCTATTTCGTGTCAACATTCCTTATGTACAGGTATCTAAAAACTTTCCTAGCCCACCGCCTTTCCCACATTTTTCTCAATCGCTCCTAAATGCTATCTTACTGCTAGCTTATCTGCTCTCGAACGACGCCCATCCCATATCATCCTGTACCCCCTGATTTGGTGTATTGCCATGTGCTCCCAAAGCTAGCTTCCCCACGCCGTGTTAATTGATTTCTAACCTTGCTTGAACATCTGGTCTCAGGCACAAGACCGCATTGCCGAAAGTCAGACTAGGAACCATCGCCCCTTTCCAGATCCCTCTTACCACGTCTTACCTATTGTAATTCCACAGTGCCCTATTTTTCATGACAGCTGCATTCCTACTAGCTTTACTCATTACATATTTTTCATGGTCTGTCAAATGCTCAGCACCCTTATTTATTCACGCACCAAGATATTTGTACTTATCCACTACTTCTAGCGCGAACTCCTGTATTCTATGCTCGCCGCCCTCATCATTAAATATCATGACTTGAGATTTTTCCTTACTAAACTTGAAACCTAATCTATCTCCCTCTGTACCACAAATGTCTACGAACTTCTGCAAATCTTCCTTATTGTCAGCCATTAGCACTATATCATCCGCATACATTAATCCCGGTAATGACTATTTAATCCATTCTCCTTGCTTGAAAAAGAAAGAAATAAAGAAAGAAGGAAAGAGAGAAAGAAGGAAGGAAGGAAGGAAAGAACGAAAGAAAGAAAGAAAGAAAGGTGAAAAAGGAAATTAAGGTACATGGCGTGCAGCCGTAGCGCCTTCATGCGGCACCCATTGAAACCCCAACGCACAATGTACTGCGATGGTCCAATAGATGGCGCGCGTCTAGTTAATGCACTAGAATCACTGGATAATTTTAGCGTACCGCGAACCTTTTCCCCGCGCCGCTGCGCCAGTGATTGATCAACGTAGGTAACGTGGTTTGCCGCCGCCCGCGGTCACTCACAAGCTTCCAAACACACGCAGCGTGGGCGCCTCTCGCGGCAATGGCAGTGTGGGGACTCCTGCGTTTCGCGCTTGTCTCTCGGGTTTGAAAGAAAAAAGCGTTTCGAGGCCACATGCCAGGCTGCTGCGCTTTCGGGTGCAGCAACCGGACAGAGTCAGTTCCATAGAGTCGGTTCTCCATTCCACGCGGGAAAAACAACCAGAAAAGGCGCCTTGCCTGGCTTCATAGGATCAGCCGGGTGAAGTCCGTGCCGACAAGAAGAAACACATGCTTGTGCGAGGTAATTTCGAGTGGTTCATGGCAGAAGTATTGGGCATAGCGTAAAGCGCACGAAATTAGGTTGTGATAGAACGGCTGCACGTGCGGACAAAAGCAAACGGAGCGCGCTGTTGCCGTCTAACATTTTTCACACGATGCCCAATTCTAACTGGGAGCTCTGGTATGTTAAGGAACGAATATGTTTAAATAGTCTCCGGCTTCTGTGCAATGCAAGAGTAAGGCGCCATCATGCAACTCTTTTTCTGGATTTGGCTACATTTACACTGTTTTCTTACTGGGTGCTTCTTCACTAAGCGCTCAAATTGTAGGATTTTCTGCTGGAAAGTCTAGAAATAAATCTTGAGTATGCATTTCCCAACCAGACTAATTATGACTGCCCGTTACTGGAACCGCCACGCGGGACCTTCAGAATGTGCCTTTGAGCTTTCGTTTTCTAGTTCAAGTTTCATCCACCAAGCAAGCTCGCATTGTGGGACACTATTCAGCCAGACTCTGGAGCATGCTTGTGTCGCCTCTCCCGCACGGAGGAGTATTAATCTCGGAAGATCTTTTCTGAGCCTTTTCACTCTTTTTTACACTTGCACTGACCATAAACATATTGGATCAAGCCAATTAAAATGCTGGACGATGGAACAGTGGATGCTTTATTATCCTAGGGAAAGCAAAGCAGTTTTGCATCGATGCTCATGTAATACGGAATTAATTCGCTCCAGAGCGAAAAATATCACGAAGCAAAAATAAAAAGATTGTCTTCTTGTAACCCATTTTAACATCATGGTGCACCGGAAAGCAGATATGCTCATGGAAGGTGATAAAAATGCGCACGCTAGTTTGTTTCCATGTTTGTGTGTGTGCGCGGGCATGTGTGGCGAGTTCGTCACTGCGCTGCCATCGGGAATCGCTCCATATGCATGTTCGCATGGTATCTGAGGAAGGAAAGAATGTCAGAGAGACTTAAACACCACCAACATAACGTAATAATAGCGGGGTGCAGAATTCATCAATAGAGCTCATTGGCAAGCTTCTGGAAATGTCCTCAGGAAAACTGCCGCTCAACGTTCCATGCAAGCTTACCTCGTACAGTTAGCAACTTCTACTGTTTCCTGAGTAGAAGGTCAACTCCTTAAGGCAGTAGCTTATGCAAATCTCCTCGGTGTATTCAAATTTTCGTCAACTTTCGGCTCGCAGTTAGGAAGCTTCATGGACGCGCCAATCATTGTTGCCAGCACAAGGTTGGACCTTCGCGGTACTCTAGAATGCACAGATGCGTTAGAAACGTATCTTGGAGTTATGTACTGAGGCGCCAAGCCGCGTCTAGTTCCCCGATACACCACAGCTTTCGCTCTATAACCAGGTTCAACGCCCATAACTAATTTTTTATTTTGATTTAAATATATTTTCTTATATTTATGCATTCTGTAACTATGCGCCATTAGGCGCTGTGGCACGTTTGGAAAGGCATTGATGCCCATTATACCACAGCGCATGGAGGAAGCTCATAGATATAGAGCTACAATACATAGCCTGAAAAACTTGTTGTATATGTTTATGAGAAAACCGAAGCTTAAAAATGATGTTTTCAGTAATGCTGACAAATCAAGCTTTTCGTCGTTATGCAGAGGAAGGTCTACACGCATGCGATGAGAATGGTGTACTAGACGCGAAGCCTGCTTACATGCATTCCGTGCACGGAATCGCTCCCGAATATACAGCGCACATGCGGAAAAGCCGTTCAGTTCAATCGGGCGGGCAAGGGCCGAACAATTGAAGTGCGTATAGAGGGGAAGTATGTATGCGTGCGTTCCCCTGCCGCGGTGCCAGTGACCGGAGGGGAGCGAGCGGCGATCGTTCGACTGGACGCCGCAGATGCACGGGTGTCGCGGACACGAAACGCCCATCCACGCATGTGTGCGCACTACACGTGTGTGCAACGCGGGGGCCCGCACTTGCCGGCCATTGTCGCGCGCTCTCGAGCCGGCTTTGCATCGTCTCGCTTCTTAAGCGCGTGTGCAACGCGGCTTTGTACCTTACGTCAGAGACTGCAGCCTGTCCGTGCAGCGACCAGGCTCGGTGCTTGGCCGCTTGCGGAGCTCTCTTGCATTTTACCGTTGTTTGTGTGTCTTTTCGTCCTTCTGGCGAGGCTGTGCGTGTATGTCGCGTTTCGAGCCTCGTATACGCGAGGGACGAGCGTTGGAGGCGGCTTTTGATATGCAGCGTAGCGCGGCTGCGCCTCGCCGAAGCGGCGTGAATTGAAATTACATACGTGCGGACGGCGTTCGCTTATATACTTCCGTTGGCGTCGATAGCGCGCGCTGATGGTGCGGGAGAGCTTTGAAGCAGCCTTCTCCCTTCCCTCTCTCCTGCGGTCCCTCGGCTTCCTTCTTATTTTTCTCTGGAGGCCGGTCGGTTGCCGAATTACGTTCTGAAAGTTGGCCTGGAATTTCTCTTGTTTCGTAATTGCGTGTTCCTTCGGTGCGCAGCTAATTTTTACGTCCATATCCCCCTCCTTCAGCGCAACAAATTACAGCGACGCTGGCCACTTACAGTTCCGCTCAGCCGGTTGCGTTTTCGAAATAATATTCATTAAGCGTGTATCCCCTTTCACGTGTGAGCGGGAGAGACGTTTCGCTGGTGCTTTTTAGTAACAGCAACCCACTCGCAGTTTTTTACAAAACGTGGCGTCCCCTAAAGAGTGAGATAAGTGAATTTATTGGGTGTTTATTGGCTCCGCGTTGAAACGCGCCTATATAATGGGTAACAATAATGGGGGCATGCATTCTGTGAGAGGGGCGTTTTTTTTTTTAATACAAGTCGATTCTGTACCTGTACTCCTGCGGCGCGGAAAAAAAAAAGAACGGAAAACTGTCACGCGCTGCAGTTAGGGACGCCAGTATTTTTTTAATTACCTTTGTACAAAGATGGATTATGCCTCAAAGTTCGCGCACGTGCCCGTCTTTGTCGCGTGCGTGCTTGTATGCAGGAGCAGCGAGCAGCGGCCCGGGCAAGACAGAGAAGATCACGTTAGATGTGCATGCGCCGCCTCGTGGCCTGTAGTACGTGCACATTCCCGCGGTTCTCGAATGGAGCGCGGGATGGCATAATTTCTTTCGCCACAGCGCCGAGCGTGTTCGGGTTTGCGAAATTCTAAAAACTGATATGGGTGCAGTGAAGGCCAACTTGAAATCTCCAGTCACAACCAGGTGCCAAACTGCAATAGCAAAAAGAAATTGCTGGTGGCTTAGCGTTGCTAACCACGATATATTATGCGAAATCAGTGTTATGCATGTGGACATCTCCACATAACTGCAACCGTAAAGGAGGTGTCCACTGATAGGGAGCCAATTATGCGCCTTTCCTTTTCTCAGAATCAGTGGAGTATACAACGTTGTCAGCGTCAACGCCAATGAACCCAGAGAACGGCGGGGACCTATTGCTCCGGTGCCACGTTTCTGCCAAAACGTTGTCAGCGCAAACGCAAGCGCCGCACACTCTTGTCACTGCTAGGGTGCAGGGTGGAGACACGGCATTCGTGGCCGCCATCTTGGGACAAGCGCAGAAATGCCGGGCTATGGAGCCTGAGCTGGTGCTCTTGTTCAGCAAGCGCTTGCGCTAGCAGGCTCAGCTGTATAAAGTTTTTGCATATATGTACTCGCAATTCTGAGCACTTTTTGCTGACTGAAATTAGTGAGAAAGGAACTAGCGTTTGCTTGCATGCTTAGCTCACAGAGAAAATGACCATTATGCAGCTAGGTCAGCACGTATACTCTTTGGCTGTCTCGTATGCTCAGAGCGGATATTTTGACTACAGTGACTGCTTTAAAAAGCAATGCCTTTTGTACTGTCAAAACATGAATGACTTTATAAGGTGCATAACATGCAGTTCAATTGCCTCTCTTGCTACAGATCAACAGCTAGTTTGCATTTCAGTCAGCCGCGTATATCGAAAATGTTTTGCATCGCAGTGGTCTATCGTAGACCGTGAAATAGACACAGCAGAAACAGATGCGCCGTGATGAGTATAACTCTGACTCGTGTCGCATGCTTATGCACACAGCATTTTATTTTAAAACAATCATCATCAGCCATTTGAAGCTGCTTCTGGCTGCACGCCTAAGAGACGACATCTCTTAACCAGCTTAATCAATATTGATGCCAGCTACGATTTTCCTGCCGTGCCCATCGTCCAATTCTTCTGGCTGATTTAGCTACCTCAAGTAAATCCTCAAGCTACCTCAAGTGCTTCGTCACAAGCCGCTCCAACAGTCTGTTGATCAGATTTGGGTGTTCCGCGCAATCAACGGCTGGTATGAGAACGGTTTGTTTGATAAGGCATTTAATGGTTTCCATTGGACTCTTCAAACAGCATATGTCCTTTTGTTCCTATAGGTGTTTGAAGACACTTTCGCAAGAAGAAGCTTAGTCGACAACTTGCTCGCTCAGATAAACAAGGTTACGTGTTCCGGCATTATGTTCTTTCAACTGCACTACAGGGTGTATGCTTGTCTCGTGCCTCTTCGGAAGGAAACATTGGAGGGCGTAGGACATTGGAGCAAGCATATCAAGGACCCTGCCAGGTGAGCGACGTCCTTCATGCACTTCAGTTTCGTTCTTAACTTCTTTGATTCCGGCAGGAAAAAAAGAAAATCAGCCAGGTAAGTGCTGTCATCGAAGTCGTAGCCTGAATGAAGTCTTAGCGACTTTGAGTAACTGGCAGACAGTTGCATCCTCGAGAGCATTCTAGAGGTCATATGAGCTCGGCACGGGTGAAATCATTCTGATGAGCGAAAAAAATGTTTTAAGGGCAATCTTGTACCGTCCTCCCAGTCAAAACAAAACTGTATCGGCGTTCTTTCAGCAGAAAGACATGTGCAGCTGCAAGAACACAGTTGTTGACATGATCACCTCTGCCTGCCTTGGCTTCCACACTTTCTTTACTCGTATTACCAAGCCTCCGATGAATTCCATTGTGAGTCTGAGATGTGCAATAGCTTCCTCATGTTTGCTTTCATTCTTCAAACGCAGAGCGGCAGAAGGATGGCGAGCAGTCATTATTGTGAACTATTTGAAAATGAGTTCAAGAAGCCATGCACTTGTTTCGGCTTCATGTGACATCTTCCCGATTTGGATGTAATATCTAATCGCTGCAGGGGCTTCACGGAACAACTGGACCGCTATCCCTACCTTCATTTTTGTGAAATGGCCGTTACGTGTATGGATGCTGCTCAAGTTCGATGCGACCTGCAACTGATCTTTGTCGAGTTTTAAAACAGCCTCCACATGCTGGTCGACAACCGGGCAACTTGAACCATGCGACGTCATCGTTAAGTGCCCTCTCAGATTTTTTTTTTAGCACGTGCGCAGGGTCTGGCATGAAAAAACAAAACATTTGCACTGTCACATGGATGCGGCACAGAGCACACAGTTACAGAACTTCGAGATCTTTACAAGTTCAATGCCCTCCACATGGAATGATTTGAGCTGCCCATGTCACACATAACGCATACCATGCGCGATGAGGTCTGGGTGCAAAACTCTATTAAATGAAAGACAAAGTCTTTTAGCTTATTGTCTGCACTGACAAACGCACCTGTGAAGTGGTAGGCAATTATACTTGCTTCCATCTGGTGCTCAAACCGCCTACCAAGGCTATCATGATAACAAGGGCATAGCTGACTGGCTGGTGGTCACTTTCGTGTCTTTGGCCATGCTGAACAGCCGCTCTGCTGAAGCAGATGAAGGCAGCCCAGTGTTGTAGAGAATGAAAAGCATTCTCGGGCACGACTCAAAAGCCGTAAAGTCGACCACTTCCTCGTCATCCACCGTTGAAATTCGTTGTTTGCTTTGCCATGTGGTCCGGCTGCCCTCTTGATATTAAAAACATCGTCGTCAGCGTGCCCGATAACAGGAACAGACCAGCTGCCACTTCTTTTGCTGAAGTTGGTCGTCCCGGAGCCACGCCAACTTAAAACGTGGATGTGTGGCCGCCGCAACGGTGCAACACGGGTCCCCAAGCTGGCTCGTAAACCTAGATAATTTAAAAGATTATACGCACACAGAGTCATTCGCCTTGTCAGCAAGATGTCCTGTAACTCAACAATAATTCCATTTTTTGTCTGTTGAACAACGTCTATACGTGCACTCGCGGAGAAGTATGGAAGCCTTTCTTCAACTGAACTTTTACCATAAATGCTTAAATATTATGAAAAGTGTGAAAATGCAGCGAGAGCAACGATGACGACTGGATCATCGTGGGTACTGCAAAATAAAAGAACAGCGCAAAATGACAAAAAGAATGCTGGGAGGACTGGGCTTCCGTTTATCAATTTATCGCTCTTGTCTTGCTCTGTCGTGCTACTAGTTCTGCTAATGAGAACGATGTTTAATATTCTGTGCCGTCTTCCTTCGGCCCGATGCTTTGATTAGCCTGGGGCTTCTGCAGAATTTGACAGTCAATGAAATTTTAGTGCAACCGCGCAAGGAAGCTAATCGTCAACGCACGGGGAACAAATCGATTTTAATCCAGGCACCACTCTACTACTGAGTCCTGACATGCGAGTAGATATTTCCTGCTGTTGCTGCAAAGCAATCATATCCACGCTCACCGACGCGCAGTGGCATCCGCTCAGGGACGAGCGAGCAAGATCCCCTAGCGTGACACGTTTTGTTTCACGCACGTACAGAGTTTACGTGCGCAAACGTGAGGAGTCTACGTAGCCTACGTGCATGGCATTTGAAACCCTTTGAAACTCGACGCACGCCGCGCGTAAGGTGCCTCGATGCGCGCGGAGGGGAGCGTGCGCATCGAGGCACCCTAGCCGCGCGTTATTCCTAGCGCCATCTACTGACAGATACAGACCCTGCTGTGGCCACTCTAATACAATACGAGTCAAAAACAAGCCAGTCGAACTGCGTCGGAGCATTGCTATGACGACGACAAACGCTACTTCATCAGGCTTGACAGCGGAAGCATCGCCCTTCTATCTGAACAACAAAAGCTATTGTCCCTTGAAAATTTATGCGAAGGCAAGAATGGGCAAATTGAAGGCGCATACAACAGTTTAGAAAACTATACCACGTAAAGAGATTAGCGACGAGGCGGGCAGGGCGCCGGAACGCTGCGTACGCAAGCAACGCACAGACGTACCGCAACGTAAAAATCCGAACACATCTGTGAGACTCGCGCAGACCCGTTGCGTATGCGCACTGGTCACTCGTAAGAGCTCTACGTACGTGAATCTAAAGCTTTCAACTGTACGGGACGCACAGGGGCAGCAAAAAACGCGTCTATCTCGGCCAAGCTTGCAGTGGCAGCGGGAAGCCGCGGGGAGCGGTCCGCCTTCGTTTCTACCGGCTGCCGCTAGGAGGCTCACGTTCTCGGTGTTCCTGTATATCCTCCCGCAGGGAGCATATACAGGAACACTAGGCGCGCGTTTAGCTGCGCTTGGAGAAGCGCATGCTGGATGGACGGACGGACGGATGGATGGACGGATGGATGGATGGATGGATGGATGGATGGATGGATGGATGGATGGATGGATGGATGGCCGGACGGACGGACGGACGGACGGACGGACGGACGGACGGACGGATGGATGGATCGTCCTTTTTGAAACGGGGTAGTGGCAGTTGCCACCATGCTCGGCTTATTTTCTTTACTTTTGTTTAACTGTGTTATTAGTTTTTAAAATTCGCCATTTTCTTCAAATATGTTTTCCTGCGCTTTTAACCCTGCGTCAACTCTGCTTCTGAGCCATCAATCTTCCAATCGCTTTTTACTAACTTTCAACGCAGATTCATTTACGTGATAAGTGTCATCTCTAAACCCTAGGGCGTCAGGAAGAGTGACCGTGCCTGCATTGGCATCGGGATGGATACCATCACATTTGAGTATGAGGTGTTCAATCGTTTCTGTAGGTTTACCGCACACAGCACATGTGTCATCTTCGTTAAATTTCTTTTGAAGCGAAAAGCTTCACTAGGCTAGGTTTTCAAGAGGCCAGCGTCAGTGCAGTAACTTTACAAGTGTCAGGTGGTGTCACGTGGCAGGACATGTGACCTACTGACGTCATCACAATCTGCCCACCGTGGCAGGTGGCAACTGCCGAATCGGGCATTTCATCGACGCTTTACAGACAATCCGTTCGGCAATGCGTGTGGAGTTTGTGAACGTAGTCATGCAAGGAAGCTTTCGCTTCTCGCCAGGGTTAACCAACGTTTAATCCACAGCTATATTTTTTTGTAGCTGCGTGTTCTGAGACACCCTGACCCAGCTTCAAAGAGTAGGGCACTGCCTCTTGAGTTATTATAGAACGCTTCCTTCCTGATCTGCCTTTTCCAGTATCGATATAGTTCTACACTATGCTTCTTTTCCATTGAATCTATCTAATTTTTACCTTCGACGTTTTTAACCTGTCGTTTAATGCTCTTTCTTTCTCCTTCCTCGTCTCTGGCAAACTTAACGGCCAGCTTTCTTGTTCGTTTCCGCCACTGTGTGTCAAAGCTCTTTCTGTACAGGTATTTAAACACCTTAGCTGCCCACCTGTTATCATCCAATTTCCTCAGGCGTTCTTCGTATAGTACTTTACTCTGAGCTTCCCGTGCTTCGAACGTTGCCCAGCCCATATCCCCCTGTACTGCCTCGTATGTGGTTCTCCCGTGGGCGCCTAATGCTAATCTTCCAACAGTTCTCTGATTTACTTCTAATCACGACTGAACTTCTGCCCTTAAGCGCAGAAGCGCATTCCCGAAAGCAAGCCCCAGCACCATTAATCATTTCCCAATACCCCCCAGTACTTCATATTTGTTGAACCCCCATAATGCCCCATGTTTCATTACCCCAGCATCTCTTCGGCCCTTTGCTATTAGAGGCTTTACGTGTTTTCCGTGTACATCTGCCCTTCGTTTACCCACACCCAGAGATAGTTGCATTCGGCCACTCGGAGTATTTCATGGTCTTGTATTGCAAGCTCCTGATCAGTTGTGCCATTGAAAATCATCACACATGACTTAGTTGCACTAGAACAGAAACCTAGAGTGTCTCCTTCGTCTACACAGCAATTAAACAGATTTTGCAAATCATCCTGGTTATCTGCTAACAGTAGAATATCGTCCGCATGCGTTAAACACGGTAGTGGTTGCTCAGCGACCTTTCCGCCTAATCTGTACAAAGATTGTAACCCAGATTGCTTCCTTGTAGCCTTCTTTCCATATTTACCATATCAAGCATGAACAGCATGCGCAGAACGTCCGACACGCCATCTGTCGCGGATTCGCAAAGCAGCGCAGCCGCGACGAGAGGAGAAACCGGTGTCGAAATTCAGCTGGCTGGCATGGCGTCGGCGTGCCGCGCACGTGCGCGATGTGGGAGTATAACCGCGCCTTTAATTTTCGGGAGGCCTTCACTTTTGCGTTTATTGCGAATCGGAAATACCTCGCGAAAAATTGCTCCCGTGAATACTTTGACAAAAAGAGTACTTGCGAAAAGACCACTTGCAAAATTCCAGGATGGCTCTCACAGGCCGGTTTTTTGCGACCAAAAATGCTTGTTCATAACTGCGTTTTTTAGCACGAGGCGAAATGCATCCGCCAGCCTCTATTGTATTCTTTTTCCAAAAAGAGAGAGGGGAATGCCCCTTAATCGGCGTGCACATGTTCCACCCCAGAAACACAGCACGCTACTCTTGATGCCAGCTAATGCGATGCAACGCGTGTTATATTTACGTTTGTAACAATGATTTGAGGTGCTTCAACGTCGAAGATGGCACACCAGAATCTCTGCTGCACACAGTGCAAGATTGATGAACAAGCCAAAAAAATTATTCAAACTGCACAAAGTTAGTGCTGACAAACGGATGAGCGAAGCGTCGTTGTATAATCTTATTCCTACCGAAAGCGCGATTTGTGTGCAATGCTTACAAAAAGAAATTTGGAAAAAGTTTTACCGCAAACAGACACAGACCACGAGAAAGACGACACACACACACGCTAATGTGTGTGTGTGCGCGCGCGTTTGTGTTAAAATTTTTTACATGATCGATAGGCACCAACTCACCCAAAAAGCAGTTTTAATGACGCATAAAAGCAGCACAGATACTGTGACTTACCTCACAGATCTTTGCGTTGTCATTCACCTTCAAGTCTTGGTTGTGATTTACATTTGGGGTTATGGCTATGATAGCTCACCCTTCCAGCAGCGCTGCATCGTACTCCGCTGTGCTGTTTTTTCCCTGTGCTCTTTTGTAGCTGTGCCGTTTTTTTCTGTGCTGTTTTTTGTGCGCTGTTTTGACGCGTGCTGTTCTTTCGTGTCCCCATTTGACAGCCCTAAGCTTGGGATGGTTGAGGACTTAAGTTCCTCCCGCCGTCGTGAGGAACCGGGTCCCTGGCTGTGTAAGACGAGCCGCGACGCAAGGCTCAGAAGCACACAGCTTTGGGTCTTATACTTTTGACAAAGGTGTACAGGCGCGGCCAAAAGTAAACGGAGCACGCTATTTATTGACTTCTAACATTTTCACTCGCTTCCTAATTGAGACTGGCAACTGTGGTATGTGCAGGCTAGTAGTAGACGATAGTTCGCTTTCTCATGAACTAATGATGTTTCCTAGCTTGTGTCCCGTGGAAAGGCGAGATGGCAATTAAAATGGAATGGAGTGCTCCGTTTACTTATGTCCGCGCCTGTACGTACATCTTTGTCAAAAGTATACAGCCAACTCTGTTCTGGGTGCTTATAGAGAGCTCTGCCAGCTACTTTCATAATGTTTTTCATAATGTTTTTCACAATGTCTGCTTCTGCATCTGACAGACTGAGACATATTCAGCAGGTACATTACACAACCTTACACAACATACTCGAACCTTTCGGGAAAATCCCGTTTCTTCTGTTTCAAAGTTGAGCCGTTCGGCAGTGTCTCATAGCTGGAGAAATTGGGCCGCGATCGCTTGTCCTATTCAAACAGTTATATTGTGCCTTCTTGATTGTTTTTGCTAGTAGGAAAGTCTCGCACTCTCTAAATTCTTCGTCTCGCAAGAGCTAGGTCATTCAGGCCGTACTTAATGCCTCCAATATGGTTGAGCACATACTCCACGTTCATTGGCTTTGCAGTTCCTAAAAAGAACGAACATGCAACATGCCGCCAACAAATATATCTAAGAGTCATCACTGTTCGCCATTTACCTTAGCACGCAATGTAGGATGCCATAAGTTAACTTCACACACATGAAATGTAAAAGCTTTTCACTGTTCGCGAGAACAGGATTTCATAAGGGCTTTTATACGTTCTAGTTTGGCTGATTTGGCCACCTTTAAAAATTTTGAGTACACTTTCCTGTGGCTCGGTATTCCCTATGCTTGAGGATCACAAGTTTTCGACAGTGTGTCGTTCCGATCCGAAAAGCTGCCACAGCAGCATCATGTTTCCATTTTCCTGCAACACCTGCCCTGCAGCTGCAGGTTGCTTCGATCAAGCGCCTGGTCGGTGGCCGCGGTGTAAGAAAGAGGGATCGTGAAAACTTTTCTAAGCGAACAAACGAATATTCCTTCAAGTTGATTGATTTCGAGGGCGCAGAGAAGCATGTCTGCGCGATGTTCCAGGTGGGCATTTCACTTTGCCAATTTTTCGTTCACGTCGTGTACATGGCAGGATTAAAAAAGCTTGATGCCTTTAGCCAAGTCTACTCCACGAAAAAACTTCTCAGCTCAAAGGCAGACGGAACCCGGCTTCTATAAGCAGCGGCGCGCAGGTGGAGGATCGTCTGCTAAGGCATCTCACTCGAGACGACGAACTGGCCGTTGGTGGCGCTGAACGCAGCGCCGCCGGTGGAGGCGCCTGGCGGACGTACCTGTTCACCGGACTGTGAGCAAAGTGACCACCGTGCCAGGTGGCAGGTAAATTAATGACTGTCCGCGAGAGGTTGCTCGGGAAGAGCAACCTGGGGCGCACAAGCCTCACCGGTGGCAGCACCTGTCATCGCAGGAAAGTGTAGCGCATCACTTGACCGTTGCATCACTGCGCCGGGAGTGGAATGAGGACTGCCAGGGATATATGATTGCAATGACGAGAATGACCAATTCCGCATATATGGCATTAACCTCAAGGCGGAGCTTGTACGCGTCCGCTTAAATTTTGTGTGCAAAATTTGGGCTATCTGCATGGCATCAGCGAGTTGGGCGGGCGTTACTCAGGAATACTCACTTTGCTAAAGTGATGATGAATTTCTATGGCGCAAGGACAGCCTTCGCCAAAGAGCGCCATGGCACAAGTTGGGATCAAAGACCCATTTCCCAAGCATGTCACCCTGAAGAAGCCGAGCACCAGACCCATTGTACCCATTGTATCACCGGTGGGGATCGAACCCCGCGCCTACCACATGCGAGGCTCAAACCACTGGGCCATCGCTGCTGTCTGTCTTTGCTAAAGTCGTCACGATCCAAGATGCGCCTCATCGCAGTTTTCGTAATATCGAAAAATTACGTTACCGCGCTACAAATCGTTGACAAGTATAGTGCAGGCAAAATTTTTTACCCTCGCACGCAGGCTACGGGGAGCACATGGATGGATGGACAGGCGAATGGACGGACGTGTGCGTGCGTTTGTGTTTGCGCGCGTGCTCCACCGTTGCGCAAAAACGCAGCACCTCCCACCACGCTCGTCGCAGCGTTGGCTGATGATGGTGGAGGCGAACTTTTGTTTGTAGGCGACTCCCAATTCTTACTTATCAGCGACAGCAGCACTGGCGTAGCGCTTAGAGCATGTGGTTCGCGGGTGGTGCGGTGTTCGATACCTAGTGCCACCGGTTACCCACTGGTTTCCAATGCGTACAAATTCAAACACTGCTTCATAGCGCTCTTTGGGGCAAGCCTGCCTTTGCAGCATTAAAATTCATCAACAAAAAAAAAATTCCTAAGAAATGGATATCCAAAATCGAAAAAGGCGCAAAGAAAACAATGGACAACTTGCAAAATTGCAGGAAAGCTGACTTACAGAAAGATGTTTTCAAAGCAAACACCCTCTTTCACAGGTGTTTTCACTTCCTGCCCTCCCAACAGAAAGGGTTAGGGCGAGGGGAGTTTGAGTCAGTCGCCTCCCCCCCTCCGCCATTGTACTCTTTTTCGAAAAGGTGACGCCTACTGCCCCAAAATATGCGAGAACTTGAAGCTCTTATGGTCACCTCGAGCTTCAGTGACAAAGTGTAAAAGGAATTATTCCAAAGGTTACAATGATACATTCCCTTGACTAATACCTGTCTCGGCCCGCTCCTCGAGTTCGCACACCTGCTCTATTGTGTCCTTTCAACAGCTTCCCTCTCATGCCGATTGAGGGACATCTCCCCCCTTCCTTTTCGAAGAGGAATGCGAGATTGCCGTCTGTGAACGAGGCTTTTTTGTTGGAAAATTGTACAGGGCGCTCCACGTTCTGCAAGTTGTCAATTCTATGCCAAGGCTAAGGACAAGCCAGGAGCAAAACGCATATGCAATCCGTACGTAAAACTCGTCATTGAAACCTCGGCCAGTATTCTCGGAAATGGAGGGTTGCAAACTCGAAAAGCCGGAAAACCCTATCGGACGTCTCCTCCACCGTCCCAAGACCTGTCATCCTAAAGCAAGGGTGAAATGTGTGGTGCGCGAAATCCCCTGCTTGGAGTGCTTGGCGTTTAGGACACCAACACACCAGTATGACGTAAAGCGTGAAGCAGCACAAACCTTATGTCAAACAAATGAGCAGAGAGCGAAGTGCGTTTGACGAGCACTTCTCGGGAATGTTGCTTAGAAGGCATCGAAAAAATACGGACGGGGGACTGAGGAGAGGACACAAAAAGCGCTCGTGAACGTCTTTTTGTGTCCTCTCCTCAGTCGCCCGTCCGTATTTTTGCGCTGCCTTCTAAATCACATGCGTCACCAACTAGCCCGGCAGCTTGCCAGGAATGTGACCACAGGATTGACTTGAACAGAACCATTGTGCTGGAGGCAGAGCCAAACTGCGCACAAGTCTTCTACTTGAGTCATGACGCAAGGGGATGTTAATTGTTCCCTGAGAACCGCTCCCTCTTCTTAGAACCCCGGTTTACATTCCGTGAACCGGCGGTCGACTATGTGTGGGTTTAAAAAAACCTCTGCAAGTGCAACTCACCCCCAGTGGCACCATGAAGAAGTAGTAGTAATGGTTTACTGAAAAAAAAAAGTACAGAAAGGAAGAACCATAGCTGCAGCTGGCGGAATTAAAGTCACAAGGAGAGTATTGCGAAGAAAAGTAGGGAAGAGAGCGACCGAGAGAAAAGACGGTGAAGCTTTGTACACTACATACAAAATGCAAAAAGTAACAAGTTCGCGCCGCCCGCGAGCTAGTGCCTAGGCACTGTTGTACGCATTTGCAACACGTGTAAATTCACTACATATTCAAGGCCACGTGCATGCATGTTGCGTCATGTCTCTAATGAACCCCGCGAGCGGCACATTGCGCAAGTGGCAGGGGGGGATCGAGAGCCCAGCAGCTGCCGCCTTGAAGTGGAAATAGAGCCTGTTTTGAAACGTCGTGTTATCCTACAAGAATTTATTTGGTCCGCGTTTATTTCTTACTTAAATTGAAATCATAATCGACAACATTTAGCAAGGATTTGGCTCTTGATTGCTGCTTTGTGTAAAGGCGCAGTCTCCTGCCGAGCAGATGGCCAACTTGTCAGAACAGTTCACAACATGCCGTTCTTCCTAGTATACATACACCTTTGACATGATTGCGGAAATTAGCAGCGATTACGACAGTGGTAAAGCGCTTAGCGATACCTGCCTAGAAGAAAGGCTGTGAAGTGCCACACAAGGAAATGTTACACTGGGAAAATGACCTAATGTGCACAGTGAGTTAGTGAGACAAGCATGAAACACAGCACCAAGTTTGACGCCTGGATACTGCAGTACTTACAACATGCAATTGATGTTTATTTGCATCTATACATGAGCTGATCACAATAGTACAGACAAAAAACCAAACGAATTCGGCTTAACTCGGCCTGCGGCCCCTACAGAGAATGGAGAGGTACAGCGACTTCAACGCATCCGTGCTGCATTTTGACCTCATGGCCGAAACTTTCGACAGGCTAACTGATATCGAGCGTTAAAACAGCGATTAATATGCGATTATGATATCTGCAATGCACGGAGCAAGGGGCAAAAATTCCAGGGGTGCACTTAAGTCTTCTTAGGTGCAGTAATGCGCTGCTGCCGATTGTGTTGCTGCGAGTTCGTTTCTTTGTGCCTTTGCCGTTTCTAGGTTCTGCCGCATCCGAAGACGTGGGTCCCGTTGCTAGACCGTCTAGCAGGCACAGAAAATACGGTTAATCATTCAACTAATTAAGGAATTTATCAATTCGATTGAAGCACTGATGAATGTGCAAAGTAATTCACCAATTGAGCCAATTAATTAAATTCAATTATTTATTTGATTGAATCTGAAATTATCTAATCCACCAAGTCAGTTAAATTACCCATATTACCTTATCTCATTGCGCTGGTTAAACGCAATATTTAAGCCACACTGATGAAACTTTGCAAAAAAAAAAAACACGTTAAGAAGTATTTAAGACCTCAGCGAAAATGGTTTCCTGTAACCGTCATGCCTGACGAGATATTGGTTTTCATTTTTCATCGCCGTTCAGTTACGCACCGCCGGCTGTCGCGAGATGGCGCGACCAGTTTTTCGAGGCGTATGGTCGGGAATCCTGGGGACCGCTGGAATGTCTAAGCATAAAAAGAAGGCATCCTTACGAAGCGGTGCTTAAATAAAGCACTACAAAACTTGTGTTCTGTTAGCTCTGCATTAGGCAGAGCTGGGCTCACAACGATGCCTTGTTGCTGTGACTGACGCAATACCACGCAAGTGACAGCACAGCCCTATTTGTCGGGGGCTCTTTATGCCTGGCAGGAAGGGTCAAGAGTGCATGGGAATTGGAACTGCATGCGACCCATAGTGCTTGCAGTAGTACGAAAAAGTATTCTCTAAGGCAAGGTACCAAGTCTGCAACGACAACGAGAGCAGGTGCTAAACACCGGCACACTTAAGTCTGCAGTGAAGCTTTGCCCGCAGTTAGGACCGCCGCGACAAAAGCGTAGCCCGCTGGCAAAAATTTTCTTGCTATCAAAACAATAAGCTAATCACAAGATAGAAATTATAAGCTCTAGAATTTTGATGCCTAGCTTCTTCAAGACAGTTGAACATTGAAAAGCTGATTTCGTTTATTGTTGCGATTAGGTAGCGGAGTAATACAGTCGCCGCGGACCGTTGCCGAGTGTTGCCGACTGGTGTTTTTTTTTATAAAGTTATTTTAAGCTAAATGTCATGACTAGCTCATCGATTTCGTCTCTATTACAACGCAAAAACTTGCTGCAGCACAACCGCTCTGTGCAAATATGTTCAGCAATGGTCTCCAGCGCCCGAAGGGCAGTAAATCGTGACTGGAGCCCCGCAACCACAAAGAAACGCCCGCATCGCGGCGCGCCAGCCGGCACAAAATGGCAGCGATCGAAAACGTTCCGGCTTCACGCCTGCTGGAGCTCAGCGCTTTTGTTTGATACTTTATTTGGCCAACAAATGTTTTTTTTTTTCTCAACTCCTTAGCAGGGCATAATACCATCACATCCATGTTTTGTCATGTGGCCTCTGACAAAAGGTTAGATGTAGAGTGCTTGTGCGCATGACTTGTGTCATTGTGCTGGTGTATACTATAGCGCTCCCGTATATGTTTCGCAAGCTGTGAGGATACGGAGAACTATATGCGTGCTAATCTAAGCAAAGAAAAGTCACTTTCCTTCCGTTCTGACTGCATTCGGTGTATAGAGAGGCAATAATTCATGTAGCGGCCGTACTTAATAGTTTGGTTCGCAGTATCTGCACAGATTTGCTGCCTGCCCTCGCAGGTGCTGCAACATGTAATTTCTATTCTTCCCCGCGTACACAGCCGGGTTCCTTCACTTATTCTCCGTTCTCGCACATCTGGACCGCAGAAAGGAGCCCGTCACGACCGGCCCCGGCTCGAGTGTCACCGCAGCGGAGGGTAGCCGCGTACAGAACTTGGCCGAGCGTCACGCCGTCGGCAGCCCGCCATTACTCACACGCGTGTCCGACCAAAAGAGGAGGCCCCATGGGCAAACACCCGAATCAAAGCGGCGTATATATTTGCCCATCAGCGCCGTCGTCGAGTCTTTGCACAAAGCGCTTCATTAATAACGGCTCCTTAATTTCAATAAGAGGCCGTTGCGAGGAACGCGCCGCCACACAGAAGGCCCGGGGGAAGAAGACAGGCTGGCGGAGAGAAAAAAGAATTCCGGAGGGCGGCCGGAAACGGGACGCCCATATCCACGCGCGTTTTTCGAATCACCGGATGAGTGACGCATTTATTGCGAGTTCCCAAACAGACGCGAGCTAATAAACGCGCCAGCGAAACCATAATTCATTCGACGCGATTTCTATACGCGTTGCACGCCAGCCCCATCCCGCGGCAAACTAACGACCCGGTTAAAACACACAGACTCGTCGGCGTCCTTCAAACAAAAGGAGGGGAGGGCTGTCCCAAGACGGACCGTCCATGAGACACTGTCTGCGGCTTCTCTCGGTCGGCGCATACACCCAAAAAGGGGCGAGCCAGACGGAAAGCGGGAGAAAAGAGGCGAAGACAAACTGCTCGCTCCGCGCGCTTTTTCAACACGTCCGGCGGAACAAGCGGGCGCGAGTCTCCATTTGGCGCAGCCCGGCTCTCGCTTACGCTCGAGTTCCTCTCGCCGCGCTCGCGACGTGAGAGCCAGCCTCGCGAGTCGACGTCTCTGGAGTGCGCCCCTTTCATGGTTGCCGCGACTAATTAAGAGTGGGCGAACCACCGCCGACCTAAACTGCTCGTTTAAAACAAGTCGTCGCGCCTGGGCCTCGTTAGGGTACCCTCGCCCAACAGCGCAGTCCCGGCTTCGCCCCGGACGGGAATTAGTGTCGATCGTTAGAAAGCAAGAGAGAGCTCGAAGCGCGGCGATGAGGTCGGCATCGTCGCCACTGATGAGTGGGCGAGAGAGACAAAGCATGAGCAGCGAAGGGAGAGTGAGACGGGGAAAAAAAACGGTGTGGAAGCGCCCAGCGTGAATCGAGTGGAACGAATTAATAGCGCAGTCAGGAAGTCCTTCGGAAACGCGCAAGAGACAGTTGGAGGAGGCACGCTACGTGAAAGCACAGGCGATGACGAGGAGGCACTGTGGTCGTTCGCGGGGAAGGGAAGGCGCGCGCTCTGATAAATTTTAATGAGTTGTCACCACTTCACGCCGCCGCCGTGTACTCACCTACGCTGCCGGCTGGTACTGGCGACGCAGGCCCGCCAGCAGGCTCGTCCGAGCAAGAAAAATGCCTCTCGCGCCCGGCTCTTGCGGCCCCGTCTTTAATATTTCCCCTCCACTTCCTCGCATCCCTCTGTTCTTCCCCTTTGTTTTTCTTGCCCATTGTCGCTCCGTTGTGCTTTGCAGGTATTTTTCGGTCATCCGCCTCACACTCTCCTCCCCGCGTCCCAAGAAACGTGTGTTTGTTTTATCGGTGTGGCGCTTTCCTAATCACCGAAAACGAACCGCTTATTTCGCGCAGAGAAGCTGGCTTGCCCCCAGCCGCCGCCTTCCCGTCCTCATTCTCCTCCTGCCTCCGCCGCTACCCCACCTCCGCGCTCTGCGTGCGATAAAGTAGGCAGAAACGATCGCGAGGAATCGAGCGGCTGCGCGTGCTCGCTGGTGTCAGCGCCAAAGAGGCGCGATGGCGCATCGCCACTGGTCGGCACAGAAATGACGTCGAACGCAATGGGCGGAGACTGAAGGACCGCCCCCGACGGGAGGCGGAACAACCGGCTCACTCCTGAGCGGCCACTCACTCGGCGCGAGAGGTACAGGGCTCTCGCACGTAAGTTGCGCGCCGTTATTGTTTATTTTCCTCCGAGCGAATGAGTTGAACGTGGTTTCTCGCTCGCCACCACGCGAAGCAGACTGCTCCGGCAGGCGTCGAAGGCACCGTCAGCGTCGATCATCTCGCCTCCAGGAGCGATTCAATCTCAGCTCGAATGAACCGCGCTCGTCCGGTCAGCTGCAGCACCATCTGAGAGCGAGGGGACAGGACAAGCCGGAGCATCGGAGAGCGGTCTCGCGCTGCTGACTCTGGTAGAAGTGGGAACGACGCTCTCGGCGCTGTCACCGCCTCGTGGGGCTGTCGAAGCACCGTCGGCGCGTTGCTCCGTAGGCGCGTGTTGAGCGGCTGTGTTCGCGCAACGACAACGTAGGGTGGCGGCGAAGACCACGAGCCCGATGACCGTGGACCTGTCGCCGGGCCAGCAGCAGTCCAAGTGCTCGCGGCAGCAGCACGACGGCGACGCAATGCCTGGCGGACCGGCGCCGCCTTCGTTCCTCATCCGCGACATCCTCAGCGAGCCGGGGGCCCAGGGGGCAGCGGCGGCGGCGGCGGCCGCTGCAGCAGCCGCGGCCGCCGCCAGCGTGGCCGCGCAGTGTCTGGTGCCAATGCCCTTCGCACAGCACCATCCGCTGCACCCGATGGCGCACCACCACCTTCCCCGACCTCCCAGCCCCGCCGACAGCTACTCGCGCCACTCGGACCGCGATGACGGCCACGGTGAGTGAGGCCGCCACTCTTTACGACGCGCTCCCACCGCCAACTGTCTATGGTGACAGGCAGTCCGCTTTTGTGCTACTAAACGAGTCTTGAAACGGGAGTGAGCAGCTGAGGAGAAGGCATATATACGCTTGCCTGCAGGTCCAAGCTCCTATATCTGCCTTCTCTGTCGTTTTCCGTCGCTTCGATTTTATTAGTACGCGCGTTCAGTAATTTAGCTACTGGGCATCTCCACCTAAGTCAGACTGCTCGGCACAAGCGAATGCTGCATGTGTGTGTGTATGAAGCTTTTCCGTTACGCGTCCAAGTTCCTTCGTCCCAGGGATTGGTGGACGTGTAGAGGTCGTATACATGTAACAGGTCGTCGCGAGCCCTGAGGATCGTACAGGAGGCGGTGGCCAACGGCAGGTGGTGCGTTCTTTTTCGCTGCTCACTCAGTGTGGGCTTCAGTGCTGCACCACCTTGACTATCATAGCGCTGCTGAAGTTGTCGGAATCGAGGCCCCACAACGGGGCTCAGTGGGAAGTGTCTTTGTCCTGCAGTGAACGCGGCCTGGATGGCGATAATAACGGTGAGAATATACAGATGCTGAGTGCCCGGACCTTTGCGCTTCGCTTGGATTGCTCTGACTTGAACGTATGGGCGCGAAAAAAAATTACTCTTTTCCTCCACCGGCGAATGAGCTCGATTTGAACTGAACGACATAGAAAAATATGATGAACACCATATGCTCGCTGCGGCGAACCCTCTAGCGATATGGATGATTTCAGTACGTTTGTATATGGAAGCCCTCTTAATTTACAGCAATTTCCTGGGTTTTTTATCACATCCTTATACTCTGCGCGTAACAATGATGGCGAACGTAACCTTACACGTATGGTTTATGGGCTTTAACGTCCCAAAGCAACTCAAGCTATGAGGGACGCCGTAGTGAAGGGCTCCGGAAATTTAGGCTACCTGGGGTATGTACACGTGCAAAGTCGTAAATGTCGCTGTTTTATGTTGAATTCAAATTTCTCCATGCAGATTTTATTTTCGCTGCAATGCTTGACAAAGCAATCAAACTGACGCTAGTGGCATTTCTTCTGAGCACCTGAATGCTGAAAATGGGTGACTATACGCTGTTACGTGGCTGAAAAATGAAATGGTACTGTTAAGTAACAGTGTCATCAGTAATGGTGGTACCAATAGGTCGCTGCTTTTACATGGAGTTGACTCAAAATTCCACTCTAGCGTGTATCGAGGGGAATGCGTGGACAGAATTTGAAATGATATGTACGGAAAATGCTTCAGGCCCATTCCTTCCAGCCGAGTCACTCATGATTTTGGTGTTGCTCTTGAACACGTGCGAGAGCGATGAACACAGTCAAGGTTGACACTCTCGCCACACCTGCGAGTCTTCAGAAACTATCCACGCCGTATAGATATTTTACAGCGTATTCACTATCATCTATGTCAGTCAAAGCGCAACCTCTCTGTGGTGCATCACGATGACGTGAGCTAAATGCTGAAACATTTCAGTGGCTGGATTTACCTCCTCAATGATGAGCGAAAGTCTACCCGAAAAAAAGCGTTCGGCAGGAGATTTACTGATCTTCCTTCTCGTCGGAGAAATTTCAGCTCGGAGGATACAAAAATTCGCTTCAATATATCGTGGCGGTTTTCGTTCAGAATATACAGGGCGACCACATGCTGCGCTTTTCCTAATTGCAGAGTTATGACTTGTAGGCTGGCGTATACAGGTCGGCGAATTTCACACAAGTATGGCACGACGGGTGCTTGTCAGGGGAAAGAGAAGTTTGGCCAAGTTTTCGAATGTTTAGTTTAGTTTATGCGGGTTTAACGTCCCAAAGCGACTCAGGCTATGAGGGACGCCGTAGTGAAGGGCTCGGGGAATTTCGACCACCTGGTGTTCCTTAACGTGCACTGACATCGCGCAGTACACGGGCCTCTAGAATTTCGCCTCCATCGAAATGCGACCGCCCCGGCTGGAATCGAACCCGCGTCTTTGGGGTCAGCAGGCGAGCCCCATAACCTCTAGGCCACCGCGGCGGCGGTAGTTTTCGAATGAATGCGCCTGAAAAGCCGTGGCCAGTAACTTCTTGTACAGCGTTTTCTTCTTCCAAGCGTTCTTGGCATCCTCGACTAACTCGCTGGTGCAGAGAAGCCGAGTGCAGCGCTCGAAAAGCACGAACGCCTTTCAATCTCGGCCCGCTCTCTCACAATGGAAAATAACGCGACCCGTTTGCATGTGCCCGTGCAGTCCGAAATCAGAGGCACGCTCAGACGCTGAATGCAACCCTATATATGACACAGCTGACGAGGGGCTCTAACATTGTAATCGCGGTCCCAGCTTCTCGCTCACGCGGGCACTCGAGCATAAAACCTCTGCGGACGTTTCTAAAACGATCGCATTGGCGTCCCGCTAGAGTAAAAGAGGCATCAGAAGAAGGCGCCCGCGACAGGCATAGCGGCGCCGCGGCGGCGTGCTCCCAAGATTAACCCAGTTCACATGACCGAATCACGAGCATTACGAGTGTGTAGGGACACAGAGCGGGACACCCGTTGCCGCGGACGACAGACACATGACCACGCCATGCGCTCGGGGGACAGACAGGAGGCGGGAGTCGTTAGGCGACGTTTCGGGCGAACAATGGTCGGCCGAGGCCCATCGCGCCAAGTGCATGCGCGCGAGCCTTCTTTGAGATCACGCGGAGTCGCGAAACGTAGCCCCCAGCGGCAGGAGTCGCGCGTGAGCGCCCCAGGCGACCATGGTGGCCCCCGCGGGAAGAATCGTGAGCGCAAGTCCCGTACTCTCGGCGGCCGCGCACCCGTGCTGCGCGGCCTTTCAAACGAGAGGAAAGGAGCTGCCGCCGACTATACGTGGATTCAAGTAGAACTCGCCTCTTAGCAAGAGAGCAGGGCAGACAGAGGCAGGGGCGAGAAGTAGATTGGAGGTGAAAGGCCAACGCAAACTGCATAACTAGTATTCTAGAACGATGCCTCAAAACTGCGGCTACGCGATGCACTTCGTGTAAGACCGACCATCCATAGTTATTAAATCCCGACCCTGCAGCCGCTTTAGCACCGCGATGCATGTGCAAGGGTAGCATATCAAATGGTAACTCCCGTTTATAGTCCGGCATCTACAATCTAACGCGTTTTTTCAATGGTCTGTAGATCATCATCATCATCATCAGCCTCCTCACTTCGGCGACTGCAGGGCAAATGCCTCTCCCATATCTTTCCAATTAAGCCGTCCGATCCTGTGCAGGGGTGGACGTATGTGTGTGTGTGTGTGGGGGGGGGGGGGGGGGGGGGGGGTAATTTTAGCCGTGTATTGCTTAGAATTTTTTTAGCCGACAAAGAAGTTCGGCATGGTTTTCTTATGTAAAATTTCTCTCTTGGGTGCCCTGATCTGGCGCTGATCCCCTGCCAGCTGCGGCACAGATCGTGCCTTCCGGCTAATGCGTCTGAAATGTCTGCGGCGGCCAGTGCATCGGTTCTTACCCGATGAGTTCAAGCGCAAGCCATCGGTGCTGAAAGCCCAAAGGATCTGCAACATCGCGGCTGCTGCTGCTGGCTACCAGTGGCATTTGTCACTCATAACGACCTTTTAGCTCGCTGTTACAGCCGCGTACCTCCAGCATCAGCGTCTTTGGCGAGTTTTGCATAGTTACATGAGCGGAATACACAGACGTACGACAAGCGCCTCGGCATAGAACGCCTGAAAGGTGCGCTTGCGGCAGTGGTTGTGCACGTTCGCGTTATGCCGATATAGTTCTTGCGGAGTGATATCGTCATACTCTTACCACCTTATGCACCTGGTGCTTACTTAAAGAACACGTTCGCGTAAACATCGTCCATCACGAGCGAAATCAGACTCGTTTCCTCGAGACACAGTCCGGGCAAATAGCACGCTATGTACGACGCCGTTTCCGCCAAGTTGGCTAGATAAGGTCGTGAGCTTTCCTTCAAGTATTTAGCTTCTGTGTTGTTCCGGGCCTTTTTTTTTCTTTCTGTTTGTTTTTTCTTTTTTTCAGCGAATTGAGAAATGGCAAGCGTTCAAAGTCATTCCTGGCATAAAAGCAAGCCGGGTATCGCTACACCGATTAGTGGCTGTTCGTGCATTCGTAGGTGGTTGCCGCACATGTTACGGGGATCTGATCCTCGAATATGGCGACATAGCCTTGCAGGGCTAAGTCATGAAGAGTGTTCCTTGTGCAGGGTAGAGCGGAAAACCAAAGCAACAAACAAAAAACATGCGCATAGATAAAAACGCTAGATCAATTGAGAACAGCCATGTGCAACCATTCAAGCACATTGCGAGTGTGCTTGGTAGAATGCGTGCCCGTCGCGCTTGGAACTGTAAGCGACTTTTGTCTGTCTAAGCGTCAGTCAGCCGCAGTGCATGTTCGCGTACGTCGATTAACTGTGCGGGTCGCCAGACCTCAACACTGTGGCCACTCAGATGTACAGGTTCTCAGGCGTTCGTTTCAGCTGCAAACACCACGCTCATCCGGGGGCCCCGACGTCGCGAAAACAATATGTCACGATGTCGGACACCGGTGCCGCGATATCCGCGACCTTTGAGAAAAGGGACTCGGAAGACGCTGAGATGTTCCACCTCTGCGAACCCGCATGTGTATGTTGGACGTACGTGCGGAATCCTCGGGGGCGATCGGGGTGCGTGGCCCCGTGTGTGAGCGAGGCGCCTAATTCGGACGCTTAGACGCATGGCTGCGCGCCGCTGGGCCGCTGCTGGAGAGCGACTCGTGTAATTGGGGCCCATTTAGGCGGCCGCGCCTCGCAAGTGCCGCCACCGCTGCTGGGGCCCAAGTGGCCGCGCGAGACAGTTGGAAGCGAATTAAGAAACGGCGCCCGCGGGCTGTCAACGAACGCGTTTATCAGCCGGGAAATAAACACAAGCGCGGGGCGCCCGTGGATGTAAAGAGGCGCCTCGCGGTGTCAGCGAAGAGACGGCGAGCATCGCGATGTATACGACTGCATGGCGCCAGGTCTTCTCTGTAGCGCTGCTGCAACGCTACTGGGTGTATGCCCGCCCATAGGCCGCGCACCTGAGAACGAGGTTGAAGCGCTCAGGTCGCGGCCGGCTGGGCACCCCAGTTCGGAGAAGTGTCAGGTGGGGGACGAGGCTCGTCGATCCTACAGTGCTGTAGCGCAGCGAGCATTGAGTGAGAAAAATGAGAACGAAATGAAAAAGGTTAAAGCGGGCATGGAAACTCGCGACAATAGCGTACAGCGGCAGGAGAGTCAGCTAGAGCGATCCGGAGGCCAAAAGATGGAATTAGGAAGCGAACGTTTGGGGCGCAGGAGAGTTCTGGTGGTCGGGGACTCGAATGTAGCGAGGGTTGAGGGAGGCGTTCTGACGGCAGTGAAGGCAGACAGGCGGGTGCAGGCAAAGGCCCAGTCGGGAAAGTGCATGGTAGATGCAATGGATGAAGCCCAGGAGGTGGTGGGGGGCAGCATGGATGGCGAACACTTTGTCGTTATCCATGCTTGTCTCAACGATGTGCTGAAGGGGACGAGCCAGAATCTCGAGAAGCAGTTAGATGTGGGGATGCGTAGGCTTAGAGAGGCCTCTGAGAGTGTGCATGTGACCATATGCACAATCCCAGAGGTCCAGAGGCAGGCTCGCGAAACGGAAAGGAGGGTCGCTGAGACTAATCGGGTAATTAGGCTATTGAGTCGACGACTAAGATACGAGGTGATGGAGGTCAACAGGGAAGTGTACGAGGTTAGGCCCCACCCTTTTGCACAGGATGGCATCCACTACGGTGGTGCCACTGGCAAGAAGGTGGGTAATAGGATAGGTCGCCAGGCAAAAGCTTTTTTGGGGGGACCCAGAGCTCAGAAGGAACCAGTGTAGAGAAGGAAGAATTAAGATCAAACGGACAATGGAACCATAGGGGAAGAAAGAGACGCAAGCGCCAGGGCCAAGTTAATTCAGATATAGGTTTCATTAACATGCAAGGTGGCAGGAATAGACTGAAATGGGAGGAAATAGAAGAACAGTTAAGACAGGAGGAATTAATGGTATATGGTTTAGCGGAAACACATCTTAGAGACGTGGAGCAACCACCCTGTAACCCAGACTACGCATGGGAATATTGCAATAGAACAGAGGGCAGCAGAAAGGGAGGTGGAATTGGGGCATTCATTCATAAAAGTATGAATTATCAAAGGGTTAGACTGGGATGCAGGGAACATTTATGGCTAAAAGGAACAGTGGCAGGCAAACAAACACTCCTTGACTTTGTATACCTGTGGACAGGGGTTAATGCCAAAGAGGAAAACAGGAAAATGTTAGAATGTATTGCAAGCGACATTGATGAGCTAGGAGGACAGGGCGAGATAATTATATTAGGCGACATGAATGCACTCAGAGAAGACCTGGATGGGTACACGGATTCGACGGGAAGCATGCTGCAGGACATGTGTGACAGGCATGATTTAGTTGTATGCAACAGCACCGAGAAGTGTGAAGGGCTCATAACATGGGAGGCGGGGAGTCTGCACTCGACGATAGATTATGCACTAATGTCACAGAGGATGTATAATAGCTTAGGGGTAATGAGCATTGATGAAGATGGTTCCAGAAGTCTAGGTAGGGACCACAAGCGTATCAAGTTGAGCTTCAGAAGAAAAAGCAATGTAGGACTGAAGCAAGATGAACAATCAGGGGGAAATTTTTACTCAGAAGAGCAATTGCAAGCAGCAGCCAAACTAATCGAGAAAGTAATTTTTGAAGATAGTGAAACAGAATGGACTTATACCAAATTAACTCGATTACTGGAGTTAGAGCTAGCTAAGGTGCGAGTAAAGCTAAAAGGGAAAAGATGCAAACCCAAGAGTTGGTGGGATGAGGAGGTCAAGAGGGCAATAAAAAAGCGCAAGGGAGCATCCAGAGAACACAGATATTCCAAGAAGAGGGGGGAACCAAAACCCGAAGTAGACAGAAAATGGGATAACTTCATAAAGTGTAGAAGGGACGCATCCTATTTGATTAATGAGAAAATTAGAAGGAAGGGCTGCCCAATGTATGTCAAAAGTAAATAAAAAGGATAGAAAAGCAGCCCAAAAATTCTGGAAACATCTAAATGCAATGAGTAATAAAACTAGGCTAGAACAAAGGTTTATTGTTACAGATGAGGGTATTCCACTAGAAGGGGATGAAGCAATAAAACACATAGGAACAAGGATGACGGAAAAATTTACAGAAAGGAATGGGGTACATAATTTATCGAAGGAGGATAGACCGGTTACAGCAATAGCTTCACTTGAGCAAGAAGAGTGGGAAAGGGCAGAGAAGAAGGTTCCTAGTGGCACATCAACAGGACCAGATGGTATCCCGATTATGTTGATAAAGAAGTTAGGACCAAAATCCAAGCAAACATTAATACAGGTAGTGAACAAAATGATA
The DNA here is from genome assembly GCF_052857255.1 of Amblyomma americanum. Classification (NCBI taxonomy): domain Eukaryota; kingdom Metazoa; phylum Arthropoda; class Arachnida; order Ixodida; family Ixodidae; genus Amblyomma; species Amblyomma americanum. The sequence goes on from NC_135497.1 coordinate 412,078,347, forward strand.
GTGGATGAGAAAGTCCCCGATGAATGGCGATTAAGTAGAATGAACATGATATATAAGGGAAAGGGGGACAAAGCAGACGTAAGTAACTACCGCCCCATAACAGTGACATCTGTGGTTTACAGGGTGGTGATGCAAATTATAAAGGATAGACTGCAGGCTTGGGTGGAGAACGAGGGGGTGTTAGGGGAACTACAGAATGGGTTCCGGAAACAAAGGAGGTTGGAGGACAATCTATTTTCATTGACACAGTGTATAGAAATTGCGGAAAAGGAACATAGGCCCTTATGGCTAGCATTTCTGGATATTAGGGGAGCCTATGACAACGTTACTCAGGAGCATTTGTGGGACATACTGGGCACATTGGATGTGGAAAATGGAGTAATTAATCTTTTAAAACATATATAGAGAGGAAACAGAGTGCTCATAAAATGGGAAAAATGTATCAGGGCCTGTAGAGATACAGCGGGGGCTTAGACAAGGATGTCCTTTGTCCCCTTTGTTGTTCATGTTGTACCTGCAAGGGTTGGAGACCAAGCTAGAGGGGAGCGGACTAGGCTTCAACCTATCTTTTTTCAAGCAAGGGGAATTGATTAAACAGACATTACCGGGACTAATATATGCGGACGATATAGTGATAATGGCTGACAACAAGGAAGACCTGCAGAAGTTGTTAGACATATGCAGTACAGAGGGAGATAGATTAGGCTTCAAGTATAGTAAGGAAAAATCTGCAGTCATGATATTTAATGAAGAGGGCGGCGAGCATAGAATACAGGAGTTCGTGCTAAAAGTAGTGAATGAGTACAAGTATCTTGGGGTGTGGATAAATAACAGTGTTGAGTATCTGACAGAGCATGAAAAATATGTAATGAATAAAGCTAGTAGGAATGCAGCTGTCAAGAAAAATGGGGCACTGTGGAATTACAATAGGTATGAGGTGGTAAGAGGGATCTGGAAAGGGGTGATGGTCCCTAGCCTGACCTTCGGTAATGCGGTCCTGTGTATGAGGCCAGATGTTCAAGCAAGGCTGGAAATTAGGCAACGGGGAGTAGGGAGGTTAGCTTTGGGAGCACATGGCAATACACCAAATCAGGGGGTACAGGATGATATGGGATGGGCGTCTTTCGAGAGCAGAGAGGCTAGCAGTAAGATAGCATTTGAGGAACGATTGAGAAAGATGGAGGAAAAGCGGTGGGCTAGGAAAGTTTTCAGATACCTGTATATAAAGAATGTTGACACGAAATGGAGAAAGCGAACTAGAAAATTGACAAGCAAATATCTGGACAGCAGTAAGGGGGCAAATCAGCAATTATCGGTTAAGAAAAAGGTTAAAGGAACAGAGAGAGCTTTGTGGAAAACAGGGATGCTGACGAAATCGGCACTGGGAACATATACCGGACCTTTAAACAGGAAATTGTCAAAGAAAATAGCTATAATTGTAGGGGAAGTTCTTTGTTGTTTGAGGCCAGGACTGGAGTTTTGCGGACTAAAGCCCGGGATACATGGAGCGTTTTTCGGGCGATTTTCGCCCGACGGCGCACATTTGACGCCTGGCCTCGAAAAAAACGCCCGCCGCCGCCCATCTGGCCCCGCCGGATATTGACGCGCGGCGTCCGGAGAGACCGAAAGCGGCAGCCGGAGCAAGCCAATAGCAGCGCAGAGAGCCCGCTCTTCCGGTTTGGCCGCCTCCGCCGCCGCCAACATGGCCGCCATGGCCGACGAGCACTGCTGTGTTTATTGCACGAAAATTTTGTTATCCTGAAAATAAACGCTTCACGAGACATGAAATGTCACTTTTTTTGGAGAACACGACCGAATCTTGGATCGAAATGACCACTTTTCCTCCCTGAAGCGAAGGTGCCGAAGAAAACCGCAGCCGATGGTAGCCACGGCTGAGCGGGCATCGAAAGGTACGCGACTGCATGCATTCGAGCGCGCAAAACCTTGTAGATATCTATGCACGCGTGCTGCAATCAGTACAGTGGTATCTAAATGAACTATTTCGTTATTCTGAATAAGGAGTCAGCGTCGCTGCTCTCAAAGAGCTCCTCGCTCAACGGTATTTGCCACTTGTTGATCACATTGCTTTCGCGCTGAGAGATACGCGGCGGCGGGCTGCCGCTTTTTCGCTCCATGCATCTCCGGCCGGGCGTCGCGCCGCCGCGACGTTTTCTGCCGCGCGAACATCGTCGGAAAAAACGTCGCATGTATCCCGGGCTTAAGACGTATAGAGTCAGGTACGAGGAGATGGACACTTTGTGCATTGCGTGCGGAGAGGAGGAGGAAACGGCTGAACACTTGATACTTTTCTGTAAAGGGCTTCACCCTACAGTGGAAGGCAGCGGGGCTGACTTACCCAAGGCATTGGGGTTTAGGGATAGTGAAGGGAAAGTGGATTTTAAGAGGTTAGAAGTAACCAAGCGAAGGTTATCTGATTGGTGGCTAAAAGCAAGACAGGAGTAAAATTTCACTAAGACATGGCTAGGTGGCTTGAGCCACCGCCCGATGTAAAGGGTTCAGCCGTATCCATCCATCCATCCATCAAACGGGGTGCAGCGGGTGGCGAGCCAACCAATGGCGAGGGGCTTCGCCTCTTGGCAATCATGGGCAGGCAAGCAGCCGTACGTGTATGCTATAGCGCCATGTTTCGAATGAGCGGCCCTCAGTTACTTCTTTCTAGGCGTGCGCGAGTTTTTGTTGAATACTTTCTGATAATCGTCGGCGGTCGCTCAGCGGCCGTGGCACCCTGCTACTGAACACGAGGCCGCGACCTCCACTCCCGGCCGCGGAGAGGGCGTTTTTGACGGAGATCAACTCGGGACGGAGGAACTCGTGTAGTCATACCTGAAATCAGTCTTCAGCCTTGTAGCCCCCGATGCTTCTTTGCGAGGTAGAGATCCATTAAGCATTAACTATTTGTTTTGTTTTTCTTAACGAGCTGCTGATGCATTCAATGACGCTGATTTGCCAGTACTGACAATCCTTTCTCACTGTGCGCCCGCGGGCCAGGCACGAATCCAAGGGGTCCGAGTGCCACCCGTTCTCATGGCACTCTTGGCAGCGCTCTTGTAGACGTACCACCCAGCGATCACCCCTCGCATTCTAGTTAAAAGAAATTACCTTCGGCTCCTCGCGGAAAATATTCTTGGCTACGTGCCTGCTCCGGGCGGCTTGTTATTGCTCTAGCGCTGGATGAAACGTATCGAAGATGGCAGTGTTATATCCCTGTTACACAGGCAGTTTCAGCTGCCGCTCCAAATTCAGGTTTCCACTGACTTTGACCTTCATGAGCAGCAGTCGGCTGCAGTTATGTAGTCTTTGTCAAAAATATGTAGCCCAAGGGCTTTGCTTCTGAGCCTTGTCGCTAGGCTCTTAAGCACATTTTACAGTCCTAAAGCTCGCGAGGGTTGAGGACTTAAGTTCCTGCCGCTTTCGTGAGATTAGTGTGCCTGAGCATGCAAGAGGAGCCGTTCTGCAGGGCTCAGAAGCAGACCCGTTGGGCTGTATATATACTTTTGACAAAGACTGTACATGGCACGTTGCGTCAAACTCAGTTCACCTTCGGGACCACATCAGGCCACACGGTGGACGTTTGTAAATAAAATAATGCTTTTTCGTTATCTCTAACTTTAAGCATTGACTTCATACTTTGTTGCACTGAACTACAATTTCTGCGCAAGTTTTTTTGCTTTTAAGAGAACATGCTGCCGGACTACTTGGTGTTGCATATTGCGAAGCCACCGCAAAAATTAGAAGAAAATAAGACGCTGACAGCGCTGGTGAATGTCTTCCCTGCCCTTTCTTTCTTCTGTGTCTCTTCTGCGCTGATTTATTCACCACCTTTGCTTTGGGTGCGCCGAAACTGAACACTGCAGAAGCAAGACAGATAGTAGAGGAACGTCTGTCTTCACCGCTTAGCCGTTATTTTTCTTACGGCGCTTCGTGGGTCTTACGCTCTTTAGATTAGCGAAGGTTATAGACCTGTACTAGCCAGAACAATGACCTGTCGCCTGATTTGAGAACAAATGGCAGTGAGAAATGCCGCCGGCTCGGCCGATGCAGCAATTCCGCTGACTGCTATCTTGTCGGTGGAGCGGCGCCGTTCAGTTCAACTGAAGGTTAGCTGAACTACCGTTGAAAGTGTCCGTGTAACATGTATCGCACGCGCACCAAGTGCACCACGGAAGACAAGTGCATCAGCAAAAGCCGGCTAAGAACGCGTGAACTTGCGCGTGACGTCGGTATAGATACCTTTATGGTGGGTCTAGGGAACTTGTAGAAGGCGTTGTTAAATTAAGGGACACCAAGAATAAATTCAAGAAATCATTCCTCTCAGTAAAAATTATTTTTTTGCCCTTTTCTTGCTAGGTTGACGTTTTCCAGAAAACTGGATTTGAAAGCTCCACCTGCACATTGATTGAAACTCGTGACGTTTTTATCGAAAAGGACAGATTACCACCGTTTTGAAGTAAATGGCGATGCATGTAGCGCAGCATCTGTGATCCGCACCCAGAAATCGGTATGACGCGCGCATTTTACTTGCGAAATGTGCCGGTGACAGCGACCCCTGTCTCTCCCATTGGAAAATTGTAAGGTATTGTTATGGAAATATTGAACGTAATGCTTCGTTCCTCCGATGTGTAGCTAAATCTTTCTTTTAAAGTTTTTCCATCGCTTGCATGGAGCAGTTACAACTGTCATTGAAAACTAATGGGGAACGCTCTTGACGATCCCAACAACGTTAATAGCAAAAAAAAAAATGCAAGGCTGTTGACGGGGGATCTGCGGATATATTGATTGTTATAGTGAAATCTTACCATATATAAAACAATACGTTCATAAGCTCTCCCGTTCAGAAATCCTTTTCTCCAAAATGGTTCGGTATGATTTAGTTTTGGGGATTTCTCTAGCTCATAAGCTCCCTTTTGGCGAGTGGGATCTTGCGATTAGAACGCTATCGATGCGGGCCAACATCTGTTTGTGCTCAGTGAATGTTCTTCACCAGCAGAGGTATTTCGGCGGTCTTCCTTCTTTGGGGAACACGTGGCCGCGCACCTGCAAGAGAGGATGGAAGGCTGCCGTCGGTCCTCAATCACACAGCCGATGTCTCCAACACGAACAACATTCCCTGGCAATTGCGTTGGAGCGAGTACTGCTGAATTGAGCTGAGAAGAAAGGTCCGCCCCCTTTTTCAAGTTTCTTTATGGCTACAGGATTTTTTTTTTCATCCCACCCGGTCTTCCAGAAATCTGGGAACTAAAAAAAAGTATCATACTAAGCCCATTCCCCAAAAAGTGGTCTAGGCAATATGTCGCCGCTCGTTGGGCGCTGATTGTGCGCGGTATTGGAAGGCAGACACCTCTTTCCCCCTCTTCGAGCGGGACACCGTGAAACTGCGGCGTCCCTTGCCCCTTACCGTCCCCTTTATCCGCCTCTCAGGAAAACGAGGGGCTCATGGCAGGTATGTGTTCGCGGCGCGTCTCGGCGGGGCTTGGGAGCACTTTCGCGGCAAAGACTTTGGCTGCTGAAAGCTCCGCGAGAGTAGCCGAAATTGCTTTACGCATATTGTTCGGCTAATTCGTCTCGCTGCATCGACGGCGCCTTGCCTGTGTGCTAAGGAAAGCGGGCGGCGGGGGAGCTGGAAGGAGCAAGGTGGGGAGGGCACAGGCGGCCACGCTCGTTTGCTGCAGAAGCGCATCGCATCTTCCCCACACTGACACACTGCCTCCGGCCAGTGGGCGCGCGATGTCCGCGGCCCACCAAAGCCTTGCCGTTTACTTCGAACTTGTTTTTCCTCTCTACTCGTCAAAGGAAAGCTGGCAGAGCGCACCTTTCATGGGCGTCCACCGAGAGCGAAGGAAGCGTGAACTAGGCAGCTCATCTGGAAGTGGCAGTTTTCAGGGAGGCACCGATCTGGGGAGAGATGTACGCGGAAAGAAACCTGACTCCCCCTTCACACAGACTCTGCCCTTCTCACCCTCCGGAGAAACATCCCCTACCCTACTCGCATGGGAACGGAGGAGGGAAGCGGGAGGAAAAAAAAAATGAAACACCGCACACGACGTCGATCGGTCTTTTTCAGAGCCGTCCTGTGTCTTCTAAACGACCAAAGTCGTTCAACTCCGATGAGCCCAGTTTTTACGCGCGCACTTGCATATACGCGCAGAAACGAGTGCATGCACAAGCAGCGCTGCGACCATTTGTCGAGGCTGGCTGTCCTTTCTGCCTCGCCGAGGTCTCCCACCACGAGGTGAACGTGCAGACAGAGCCCTTCTCACGGTGGTTCCAGCACCACCGGCGGTGCGTGGTCCTCACACCCTGCTCGTTAGCAGCGCACCCACGTGCGAGACAAGGGTGGTTTCTTTCTCTCGCGCACGCGTTTTTGGGGTGCTCTCCTAACGCCAGAAGACTTTGATGGACGCGGTTTGTCGTTAGAGGACGCGGTTTGTTCCCTGTTGGGGACCCCGCGTGTTTACGATCGTTTGCACGTTACTCTATCTGGCTGCTCGCTTAGGTAGCACAGGTTCGGAGCGCAGGAGAGCCTGCACCTTTGGGAGGCTCCACTACGCTGGCCCGTCGGCGCAGGCACCTGTGTTTCGAGAAGTGACGCCCCGGCACGCAGTTTTCTCGCTTGCTGAAAGGGTGAACACCCACAGGCAGCTCTTGACGGGTATGAGCCTTTACCAAGACACCTGGAATCGCGCATCTCTCCGTGAACAGCGCTTTCTTTTTTTTTTCGTTTAACTATAGACCAGAATCCAGAGCCGCTCTCGGGCGCGGCCATTTTCCACCGACTGGCGCGCCGCGGTGCGCGCTTTTCACAGGGGACTGCGGGGCTGCGGCAGCTCCGCGGTCGCGCCTGCATACAGCCTTGAATTACTGCATTGCGGGCGCTAAAAGAACTTTGTCCAGAATACCTGCACAGCGTGGTTGTAATGCAGGAAGTCTTTCCGTTATCAAAATGATGAAATTGATGTGTTAATCGTGACATTTAGTTCGGCATTCACGTTAATTGCGCCGGCTCTTAGCACGCGCTCGCGCTTATGTCGCTACCGCCTTGGTGCTCCATCACACAGAAAACCTTTTTGATCAGTATCAAGCATTATGGGCACATTTAGCGTGCAATTTCAATTCCCATGCGCTCTTAATCCTTCCTGCCGGCTATAAGACACCCACCACAATTAGGGCTTTCTTGTCGCCAGCTATGTGGTGCGACAGTTACATCAACAAATTATCGTTGTGAGCTCAACTGAGTCGCAGGGAAAACAATTTTTATCATGGTTTATGCTATCTGGCGCATAAAAACGTATTTTCGCTTAATTTATCAAATAAATTTGAATCAATATCAGCAGAGAGGCCAGCTTTCACGAATTCTGCGGCCCGAAGTCACGTTTATTTTATTCGGAATCGCTCGGCGCGTGTGACAGCGTCGCGTAGCCGCTTGGCCAAGTGTCATAGAATGTAATAAAATCGCGCATATATTGCTGTGATTCAGGCAGGTACCAACAGCAGAGATATACTACGGTCAGCCCTTTACTCCGCCGATCCCTCTGACATACATGCGGAAATAGCAACATAAATTGGTAGCGGTCGTGCTTACATCCCCGTGCACGAAATGTGTTGAACAGGAACAATTGCAAGCTCAGCGCACGTATGTCGAAGACGTACTGGTGATTGAAAACACGCGCTTCGCCTGGACAACCGTCGGTCTGCAGCTGGCCGATCCGGTTACCGCTTGCACATCACTGCGCCATCGAGTCAAATCAATAAATATACATTCTGATGCATAAAATTATCATAGATGGTATCGTACGTAAAAGACGGCAACAAACGACACGCCAGAGCAGAAATGTGCTTGTGAGTACCTGTTTCCAGTCCGCACCCTACCTGGTCGACTACCCTCGCATATGTGTGTAACAATGTGTGTCAGATAACCGTAGAACGGCCTGGGGAAATCTGAGTAGTGATGCACAGCACACACCCACATAATTTAGGCGATAGAGCGCATCAGCGACGGAAGCGAAGAACACGTAAACACGCATTCTACGCGCCGCCGGCGCGACCGGCCCGCAGTCCAACGTGCCGCGCGCGCCGACAGATGGCGGCTGGTTTCGAGAGTAGGAGCGCTCCGGCAGCCTGCGTGCGAGGGTAAAACAATCTGGTCTATAGTGTCTGTTGGAAAAGCCCCAGGGACGCAAGTAGCGAGGTTTGCTTACAGCTGCGTAACGATGTAGGTTTTGGCAACGAACAGCGCGATGAGAAAAAAAAAAGTGGAAAAAGTCACGAGTCATTCAAACCTGTAATGCCGTGCGTATTGCGTACAACACAGGCGGCATGAATGTGAATAATTGGCTGTTTCTTGTCGCAAGCAAATTTTATATCTGAGAGTATTACAAACAGGAATTCTCGATATTTTTTTTCCAAAGCAAAGCTGAAGAGTCGGTTGTCAGATGCATGAGTCATGCTGTAAAATCACTCCCTCCAAAATCTAACCAATACCTAATATTTTCACAGGCGTACTATTACAGTAGGTGATCGAATCATTTTGAATTTTGCGATTTATTTATTGCGCACGCCTGGGTATGCGCGTGCGCAGTTTTACTGTCAGTCTTTCGAAAATTATCCTAATTTGTTGATTTATATTGTAAAATAATAATGACTAATTACGCAGCGCTTTGTATATGTGCAAAGCAGGGTCCAATTGCGACAAAATAATAAAATTTCGCAACTTTTATTTCTCATTTTCACTGTATGGGAGTTCTAAGTTAAATTGATACTGAGGACAAATTGACGTTCATCTGAGCGACAGATAAAATAAATTACAGTTTATCTTCCGTGAAGGCGGAGGCGATTCGAAAAAAAAAAAAAACTCTACTTGACGGCGTTCGAGCCTGCTTCTACAAAGCAGACAGCGAGTACGTCGCAGTAGAAAATACATGTATGATTCAGAAAAGGCACCATTGTACATTATTTACACATTTGTCACTCTAGTGCAACAAAAATGTTTTCAGAACCTTATTGCTCACATTTAGAGGAATCGTATCGCAGTCATTTAGGTAATTGAGGAAAGTGGGAAGACAGTGATGAAACATTTGGTGTCGATATGAAGAGCGCCAGAACGGTACATTGCAAGCTTCAGATGAGCGCGTGAGGTAAGTTTGTGTCATCAGCGACCGATTTTCCATTGACTTAAAGAGGCACTCGGTATTACTGTGATTGTGTTTGTAGCTTTTAGCTAATAAGTGATTAAAGGCTGTGGAGAAAAACTAAAGGTTGTGGACAAAGACCCTAACTTCACTTAAACGGTACTTTTACTGGTTAAAAAGGGTTAAAAAAGAAATAGAACACAAGTCTCACCAACACCCGCCGTTATGGATCTCTGAGAGTAGGATAAACCGCCATTCACTTTGAAACGAGAATCGAGGAGTCCTTTTTGGTCTTGACGTCCGCAGTTTGGATCGAGCAGCGGGAAAAAAAGAATGCTCAGTTTTTAAATCCAAAAATTATAAGCAATTTAGCTGCCAGGCAAACATGTCCAGGCAAATCTATATAATCGATTTTTACTAAGAACAAAAATTAGGTGGAATTTTTCTCAGTGTCCCTCTCAGTAAGGAACGTAGCACAGTAAATAATGCTTCCCACTGGACTTTATCATGAAACTTCTTCTTGAAATGCAGTACATAAACGGTCGATTTCTCAAATGCCATCCTCTTGGGATAGAAAGGAAAAAACAAATGAAATGACGGCCTCTTGACTGAATAGCGCGCGGTGGCACAGAACCTGCACCCGTCGCTAAAGAGATGTCATGGAATGGTGTAATGATCAAACTATACTTTAGCACTGACCAAGGTATTCTGTACAGCTGAGTGCTCAAGTTACTTCCAGGTTTTGCGGTAGCTATGCGTGTACGACCAACGTGTTTCACCGACTGACAGAAGCGAAACAAAAATAATAAAAGCCGAAAAGGTATGCATCGTGGTGCTCCCAATATTTGTGAACACCACACGTTCCCATGACCTTGATAAGGGAAGGCGCTGAGCGAAAATAAAGCAAGAAGCCCCATTTCGACGCAGGACTTTTTCCATTACAGTGCGAGTGAACGGTTGGTAGACAGAAGTGGTAAAACGAAGACGAGCCTCTGAAAAAGAAGACAACCGGATGACAGCAGTTAGACCTGGGAAGCCATTTATTTTCATTATTGTTGGTCATTGCAGTGCCGGCACAATTTTATAATTATAAAGCTAGTCGGAACTTACCCTCTTAGACCGACCGAAACCAGTGTCTTTAAATTTACACTCGTATCGAATTCAGTGAGCGATGAAAAAAAATACTGAGGGGTCTACTAAGCAGATATGATATACACTTTAAATACTTGAGAGGAACCGCATTATATGTATGAAAAAAAAACTGCTGGCGCAAGCATACACCAATAAAGGAAAAGCGAGGGGGGGGGGGGGCATACCTTTGTAAACAGCTGAAAATGCTGGCAAGAAACTGCGAGGGGACTCACGGACCGAGGCGACACCTGGCAAGCGCGGGCGTTAGTAATGCGTGAAACTGCGTTCAAGGCCACGGGGCAAGCGAGGGGGGCGGTTCTGCTCTTCAGCTATCCTCGCCTCCCCCCACTTTCCTGGCTGTCCTTATGTTTAGAGGGTATACGCGCATGTAGGAAACAAAGGCTGTCGAGACAAGCATAAAAACAGGAACACTGTCCTGACAAAAAGAGCCGGACCCTCTTCGGCCAGAACGGTGAAACATACAATCGTCCCCCCCCCCCCCCCCCCAAGAAAAAAAAAGAAAGAGTCACAAAGGAGGATGTAGCCAGCATTGGAAGCGGCATAAAGAAAATAGAGCAGTTTTTTTCGTTAACCTTCGTAAGAACAAACTCTGTTAACACGCAAACAAAAATATAGAAGGAAACAAATTAAGAAAAGCTTGAGTATTGCGCGGTGATGGAGCGCGAACGACCCTACACTGACAATTGGCATAGACTGTAGGCAGTGGTCCGGAGCAAAGTACGGGAACGTCCTTTCATTTCTCTCTCCCTCCTCCCCTCTCTGCACTTTTTGTAACGCCCTTTTCAGTTCGGCTGGAACATTGCTGCAGGATGGTCCGCCTCTCGCGGAGAATGTACTGTTGACCGGAGTTTAGTGACCGGTCACCGGTGACGCCTGCAGCCGGCTCAGCAGTTCAGTTTCTTTGTCTTCTTGCTACCCAACAGGGCACTGTTTTATTATTTCGCGGCTTCTGGCTATAGTTTTAAGCACTATTTCATTAATGGTATTGTGCCTTTCGCGCAGGCACACGCGTACCGGCACGGTGCAATAATTTTTCTTTGATTTTTCTGTGTAGTCACCTTCCCCATAAAGGTGTTGTAGGCATTAATCTGGGCAGCGGTGACTGCAGATATTTAAACCGGGCAAATGTGCGTCAGAAGTCGAGCTCTTGCTTGTGGTTTTATATGCCATTCAGGTTAGAACACGTGGCAAGCTGTGATGTTCAGGCAGCGCCTCGAATACGAGATTTATTTCGATGTCATCTAAAAAAAATGTAATACACCAATTACGCTTGAACGTAAACGTTCGGCCCACAGATGCTGATCGCGGATAAATGCGTGATATAAAAAAGTACTTACAAAAGATCACAGAAAACATCTTGGGGTCAGTGAAGGAACCATTGCGTGTAGTCGTGGGCAGCTTATGTCACGTCACCTCTCACATCGTACTACAGCGAAAGAACGCGATTTCATATTCGCACTTCAGATGGGTCTGCATGCCACTGGAGAACGCTGCTGAACTCTCGCCCCCGAATCAGGTGTTCTCAGGGGCAGCAACAACGCACTTTTTGCCGACAACACTTGTTCGATCCTTAACCTTGGCGAAATAATAGAGTAACAACTACAGCGTTCAGCACAGGTGCTCATTTCGCAAAACGATATTTCGATTAAAGCTTAACTCAGTTTGCGCACTTGAAATGTGCCCGGTAATGCCAAAGAATCTGCGCTATTCAGATCAGCTCCTCAATGACGATACATCGACTAAGACGATGAACACTGTCGTTCCTGTGCATATGCAATTACCATGGTTATGTGAACAGGTTCATCGCACACAAAAAAAAGAAAAAATGACGGTCGTATTTTCTGTGACAGAAGTATGCGGCGGTTTGTAAAATGCACTGCGCACGAACCAAACAGTGTGCGAATTAGTTACGTTCGCAAACGCCGAAGAAGGTTAGCTGTGGAATGAATTCTGTACAAATTTATAATATAGCCTAAATAATCACGATAACAGCAGAGCCAGTAGTAAGGAAGACAAGGATAGAAAGTCTTACCAGCAGTGCAAAGGAGGAAAGCGGTGTGTGAGGATCAACTAAATGCACATCCGTTGAAGGACCACGGCGACGTTGCGCTAGAAAACAAGGCACACTATACGCGCAGTGCATCATGAACTCAAACGTACTAGAAACATAGAAGATTACTAATCCCTTAGAAAGGGGATGTTAACGACTTGATAATTATAGACCGATTTGCTTACTGTCCGTTACTTGCAAGGTATTTACTGAGGCAATCAGAGCAATCTTATCCTTTAGTCAACAAAGGGAATAGGCTTGTCTTCGGGCACACAGCAATGAATCAGTTATACAGATATGTGCAGAAAATAACCAGGCCCTCTGCAGAGCTTTCTTAAACCAGGTATATTTAGTCCAGGCAGCCTGTAATTCCTTCAAACTTCGCCTTATACATGGGAGATTTCACTACACAATTTTCTGGTTCTCTTAAAGGATTAGGAGTTAATTTTCACAAACAACTCAGCTGCAACTCTCATGTTTGACTATGTTCTATCAAAAATTTGAAAATGCACAGATGTCCTTGCAACTTTTCGTCTTTTTACCAGTGCCAAAAAACTCATATGCCATGCGATCTGTGCGGGTTATTGCTTTTTGGTCTGTTTTTGATTCTTGGTCTTCGTCAGTCATTGATTCTTGGTCTGGGAAGCATTATGAAGACTAATATTCTAAAATTATATCGACTATAAAAGGAAGCGATTGGTTTTATCGCAAATATGTAGAATACCGAGCACGTACGGAGGACTAGTGTACGCGTTTCAATATAATCAAAGTTCCGAAACTTCACGAATACTAGTTATCCTGAAAGTATAAAAGTCGTTTTGGCGTAACTAACATGTTTATTTTTTTTAGATTTATGATCTCTGAAAGCAAATATCGCACGTACACCTTTATATATCTTGAATATTAGTGCATTCCCTTTCTTTTTTTCGTACTAAAATTGCCATAAAATGCTTCACCACAGTGTTGATGATGATGATCTTTTTTTATGGTGCAGGGACAGCTTTCGCCAAAGAGCACTATGGCACAAGGTATTTTTGTCTATACAAGGTGGGGTCCCGTTTCCCATGAATTTCATGTACCCATTGTACCACCAGGGGCGCCACAGTGTTCCCTCGCTGCTAAATAAGCTTCTCTCGGTGAACGTTTGCATTAAGAGCTGCTGCCTGCGAGACATTCGCAACATGTTTTCACGCCTGTAATCTTATTTTTATTGCGTTACTTGTGTTTGAGATTGTGTTCGATTGCCTGACACACTTCCTTCCGGCGTATACGTGTGCAATAGTGATTTTTGCCTCTGACAACCGTCGTTGCTTGATAACTCTTCTGTGCTGAGTAATGAGCAGGCTGCAGCTCCTAAGCGCCGAATATCTTGGGCTTCTCTGTTCCAACATCAGTCATATGGCGGTTTCCATTTCTTTTACATGCGTCCTTTACGCTGCATGAAGAACTCGTGCTGTTTCAAGAGGAGACTGTTCCACTTTTTTCCCGGAAAAAATAAAACAATATACATTTAAAAAAAAACAGAATGCAAACATCTAAAATGCATTTCATTTAATGGAAGCATCAGTAGTCATGCAGGCACGGTGTGGGGCGAAAGCTTTGCGGCTGACAGAGAAGGCGCAACTACATTGAGGAAAACTGAACCAGTTTTGGAAAGAATAACGATAGGGGCAACGTTAAGAGGCAGGAAGAGTGGGTTAGGGATCGGGTGAGAGTTAATGATAGCCGAAATCAAGAAGAGAATATGGACATGGGCAAGTACCGATGGTGCCTGAATACAACCATATTGATTCCACAGTAGGTAGACGTTGCAGGAGGTGGCAGAAAGTCGGGCTAACGGATGAGTTTATCAAGTCTGCGAGGATAAGGTGGCCGCAGCTAGCGTAGGACAGAGGCATGGAGAATCGATCAGAGGGGCTTTGTCCTGCAGTGGACTTAGGCTGATGATGATGAGCTTGACTTGTAATGGAGAACCCCTGAAGAAATCAGTGCATGCGTTTCGATGAAGTGAGCAAGAATTAAAAAGAATCCCTTTCAAGAAGCGCGGGCTCTCCTGCACCTCATTTCTGCTCCGAAAGCGGGCCCCGTCGCCATGTTGAAGGGTTTTTCCTGAGCAGGAAACCGAACTTGGGGACCTCTACAAAGACCCCGTTGTACACTTCACAACGAAGCTCACTTCGCAAGCTTAGCGCTTCAGAAACTACCTTTCGCTTGTCCGCTTTCATCCTAAGCTCATCCGTTGAAAATGCTCAGCCGGCTGTGTGCGGATCAGGATGGAACACAGCACGCGTCATCCAGGCACATGAGGCCGCATGTGTGGAAGGCGGACGGACTGCGAGGCGGCGACTTGGGTAGCCCGGACAGTTGTACCGGTGCTTTGTCGAGCATGACTCTTCAAAACAGTTCCATTGCTTAGGCGAAAAATTCGCTGTTCTCGACTTTTCCGCTCCACTCGGTTCCGGACATTCATCAGCGGCCGGCTGGAAGGCTGTCGCAGACGTACGCACTATAAAATTTCAAGTAACAACGCAACCCCTGTTTAGCTCCATTCCCATGCCCTGCCGTGGTTCCATGGGCATTCAGCACGGACAGGACAAAAGGTGGCGCTCGTCGCTGCCGACCACGAGTTCCCATGAGGTTGGCCCGTTTTAATGCACTCAGCGTTGCCTTAAGCGTACTTTGAGCCCATGCACCCGCGTTCAGGTTTCAAGCAGTATAGTTTTGCACTTTTCCCCATCAGTTGTCAGGGCTAAAAGTGAGATGTGTGGCAGCGTAGAGCAGTTGGGAAGGCCATCTGCTGATGGAGGTTTTAGCAGCTTGATAAACAGGGGCTGTCAACGGAACTCCGGCGCAAAACGATGAGAAGAACTGTTACGATTGCAAGGATGCTTTTTCACTGAACGCCGGGCGCTTGACATGTAACAGCATTAGCCGACATGACGATGACCACATTTATTTCAATCTTTATGCCAAAATAGAACTTGCTGAAGAAAAGTGTCTCCGATGTATATCATTTATCAAACATCGTGCAAGTCACGCTTTTGTCGAGGGATCCAGCTGTGCTTCCATGTAAGTACAGAGGAAACTTCTCTGGACGTGAGGAAACGACCACTGTGTCATGTCAGAAAGAACGAATTTGGGTAACAACTCATCGAAGCTCTCAGCCTAAGGAACACTTTCAAGACTATTTACGCGCTGCATCGACGCTACAGGTGTATCACAGTCAGATTAGAAAATTTTGTTGCTGAGAACGCATATATTTTTTAACCAAATGATTCAACTCACAGTTTGAGTGAACTTGTTGATCGTGAAATCCTTAACCTAAATTAGCAACTGTGGTTCTGAGCAAAGCGTCCTCGGATTTCTTCCGGTTGACAGCAGTTCAAGTGCGTCTAGCAACGAAGACACCCAAGCACGCACACACACACACACAGAAGAACCAGCCGCTCATTTTCGTCGCGTTCATTCTCATAATCAAAGACGCCTATTCTGTACCCTCTTTGTGGAGTGCGCATTCATTTTCGGCTGCACTTGAATTTGCACCTGCCAAAAGGAGCAGGCAGTGGCGCGCATCTAATTCCCACTGCTGCGGTCCGTTATCCAAGCAAAGAGAAAGCGCTCGAAACAAACGTGCGCACTTGACGATCAGCCCCCGCCCGCTGATAAAACAAAGAGAGATGTCGCTCCGAGGGGCGAACAGGGCTCGGCAGCAGCACGCGAAGAGTGGAAATAAGCCTGAGGCTTCCGAAGAGGCGCGAAGTGACGAGAGCATCGTGTCGGCGGCTCGCTCTGCACGCCGGGCTGTTGGGGAGAGGGGGACGGGTGGCCGTGAGAAATGGCTTTTTAATAGGCTCGCAGTCGCTCGCGGTTTCGCCCTCAATGGGTTAATGAGGCCGGCCGCTAATAGCCTCTCTTCCCCGGACGAGCCCCCCCCCCCCGCGCGGGAAGCTGTTGGAAAAGGAGGGAGAGCCGCTGGAGGAAGAGACCTCCGCCGCAAAATGAACGATGCGAAGAACAGCGGGAGGAGGGTGGTGAGCTGCCCGGCAGCCAGGTTGCCAGCCCTCCGCGGTTGTCTGGATCACGACCTCCACACACGGCAGCGGGAACTCCGCGACGCGGTGACCTCCCGGTCGAGCGCGCTTCTTGACCTCGCTGTTTTGGGCTGTTTGCACGAAGAGGGGGACGCCCCGCGCTGCCGCTGTACCATCGGCTACACGCTCACTGTTCGCTGGCGATCAGGGGCTGTTCTCGTCGCTCTATTCGCGATCATCACCGGAGGGTTTTATGGCACTGTCTCCTCCGAGGGCGACCTGATACCGGCCAGGTGCACTGTGCACGCGCAAATTTGTCTCCGAGGCTTGTGCGCATCATGCTTGATTTGCTCGCACATACCAGTGAATGCTTGCGAAATGAAAGTGCCTTCTCTTTGGTATCACGCACGTAAGCAACAGGGAAAATCCTTTTGGACTTTTTGCGCAGGCGTTGTGATCGTTGGTGTGCCGAAAGAAAAGGTTAATAATGATGCCCAAAGTTTTTTTTTTTTTTTGCATTCGGCTGTTGGTCGCCCAGACTGAGAATCAATAACTCTCGCTGGACGAGAAGAGAATAGGCGCTTTCAGGACGGCGACTTTTCGCAGAGTAATTCCGTTATAACTGGACATCAGGTGAGACAAACCCCGAGAATAAGTTGATCAGTGCATGGAACCTCGCGCAACATTTGGTCTCTCAATGTTGGCGTAAGAGTTTTCACAGCGCTTTTGTGCTTTCAGTTCTATTACGTCAGACTAAACCTTGGATATAAACGCGCAGTTTCAGCGGCGCCTAAGGTTTAACGTTTTCGCAAGTTCCACATTAAATGGCAATATTTTTCCGCACTCGCTAAAAAAAATAATTCCTCAATGTCCGTAAGGAACATCTTGGCTCTAAATAAAATGAACGTATTCACAGCTCGTGGCGCTCGCGCACTTTGAATAAGCAATCGAGTCAGGGGACTACCGAATTCTTAAGCTCTGTACCGAACTCAAATTAGTTCCTTCGCTGCTTCACGGCGAATTCGACCGCCAGGGAGGGTGAATAGTTTTACGCCAGGCGTTTCTGACTCACCGCCGCCACTAACAGCCCTGTACTGCCTAGTAAAGTAACCAAGCGACGGGGTTCGTTTCTTAGCCATCTAGCGGAGTATTTGTAGCACCCTTTAAGTTCCAAATCTGTGTAAGGTAAGGACGGCACTTGTCCCTTTTGATGCTTTTTCGTCTCTAGGGTGCCTTAAAGGGGCTACGAAACACCGCTTGAACGGATACCGGTTACAGTTCAGGTGGATTCTTTATGTCACACAGATGCTAACTCAAAAAGAATGACGAGAATCGATGCATACGAACGGGAGTTATTCAATGAAGAAATTTCAAAATACCAGCAAACAAAATGCTGCCCTCAACTCGATTTTCGCGCAGCTTTCCATTCCCATTCCACTCTCCCAATGACGACACTTAGTGCGACCAACCAAACAGCCTATCTTAGCACGTGGCGGAAGTTTGCACTCCATGGTTGCCTGTTCTCTGTAACTCGTTCATGCCAAGGCTGGCAGCGCTGTTTGCATGGTTACAACAACCATGTGAACGCCCAGCTGACCCAGCGATGCTTCACCGTCACGTCGATGGCGCAGAAGGGAACACTGATCAGTGACGTTCCCTTATGGATCCGAACTCGAGCGCGAGATACTGCGACGGTGTGACAGCCTGCGCAAGATATCAGACACATTTAGGATAGCGCGTACCGCTACTGCTTAGGGCCAACCATCGCCCGTCGCTCCTAGCGCGCTGGTTGGTCACGTCGAGCAAGGAGCGCGCGATGTTGATGGGAATGTGGCGCCATCCTCCACAAGCTGACGAAAGCTCGCGCAGTGTCACGGTACGCCGTGAGGTATCCGGCCTGTATTGTTAGTGATCTGTAACATCTTTGCACGTTGTTAAATGCGCCAACGTCCACTTTTCTTTGTGGAACGCTTATTGTGCATCAAGTTTGCAGCAGAATTCTGTGCCGTAATTTAACCGAGCTGTGTGCCGCAACTCGGCAGCAAAACTGGCCGGCTGCATTGCACGCAAGAATGTACACGACTTGCCGCTTTTAATATCAGTTCATAGCTGTCAGCTACTCATGCTGGACACATGGTGGATAACACAACACATGATTGATTACCCGTATTCCTAAACGGACGCTGCAGAAACTCATATTTCCAGCGGCTGTAGTCCGCGAACTGCCGAAGCCTCATTGTTTCAGCAAAAACGCATATTGCGTCATAGCTGCTTTATTTACGCGATAAAATGGTCGAGCAAATACTGTCATGCACTCGCAGCACGAATGGCAGACATAACAAGAATGTTTTGCAGGTTTTATTGTAGAAACGTATCGTTGCTTCCAGTGCACAAGACCTGGAATCTGTAGGCCGGTTCGCAGCAACGCGATGTGCAGCGATTCCGCTACATTCAGTAGTAACACGTCACTTTCAGCGGACAGAGATGACAAGTTAAGCTAGCTAAACGAACAAACACGTTTAACTACTCACCTAGGTGAAAAACGGCACTTCGGCCGTCGGCACCCTCAGCAAGGATGTGGGGCCCGGGTCGACCGCTTGTCAAGCAATTGCACACTCTTATAGATTTGCATGCTTTAATTCCTCCACCTGTCGGCAAAATTACGCCGTGCACAAGGCGGACCTTAATATGGGTGAATTCAACGCACGGCAGCCGTCTTGTAGTACATCGCACACCACGCCGGCACCTGCACATTCCTACGCGTCGACGTGTTCACAAAGTGTAACATTTTCAGCGTGCCCGCTCTTTTCTGCTTCGCGCAGTTCACGGCGTATCCACTGACTCAGTCACACAGTGTTACCGGTCGGACAGAAATGATTTGCGCGAGACGCTAAATACACTCACATTTCGCACATCACAAACGAGGTAAATGCTGCGGCTGCCGCGCGCGCGACCACCAACATGGCGAATGCCGCGCCGGCCACTAGCGCCCCTTGCGGATGACGTCGCGTGAATACCTCCTATAGTAGGTGTTCTGCATTGCAAATGATCAGTCCGAGTTTTTAAGATTGCAGTTGTTAAATGTCACCAAGTTGCTGTGAGCTAGACTGCAAGGGAAAAAGGAAATTACAAGGAAATTTTAAGCATTTCTCCGGCATAATATGGCAGACTTGCTTATTTGCGCAAAAGGAGGCATTGAAGCAGAAACATTTTAAGGAATAAAATACCTACCGCTGCAGGTACAGAGGCCTTGAAGATGAAGCTTAGAAGAAATATGCGCATGCCCGTGCACTTATCTTTATAACCTTGTGCGTGATGCAATGTTGCAAGCCGTGCTATTTCGTGTTCCACTTATTTTCTGCTCTTACGCTCGTTTCAGCTATTCCGGTAGGTCTGCGCAGGACTCGAAATTCCATGGATAAACTTTGACGAGCCGCAAAGAAATCGCTGTCAAAGGCGAAAAGAAGGAGATATCCGTGCACCTCCTTCCGGCAGTGCTTTGCAAACAATTTTTCATTCTTTTTTTTTTCTGCTGCGCAGTTGTTCGCACTGCAGTGGCTAGACAGCATACAACCACCTGCGAAAAGGATTGAAACCTGTCTGACAGACACTGCGACACATTTTGTTCTTGATTATCCCCTTCATGCATCCGCTCTGCTGCCGCTGCAACCTGTACAACGCGCCTCCCAAGGTAGACGTATACACCTTGAAAGGCCGCTGGTATCACCTTCGGCGCTCCGCGATCCCTCAAAGGGCACCGCTTCTCGACTCGGTGAACAACAATGGCTCCGCGCAGCGCGCACTCAGCCGCATTTACCGGCGCCGGCAAACACGCGCGCCACTATCGGCGCGGCGTGTGTGGCGTCATCAAAGGCATCCGCGCGCAGCATGCCGTCTTTCCTGTTACCGTTCACCCTCTGTTCTTTCTTGCAGACCCTTGGCTCTTTTTGTTTTGCTCCCACCTTTCAGCGAAAGGACTCGTGAGCTCGTTCGCCGCTGTATTTATAACTCCCTACAAGTTCATTAAAGACGAAGTGGGGAGGCCGCTTGAGACTCGCGCACGCGCAAACGAATGCAGCGAGAGGGGCGGCCTAACGGAGTGCCGCCGCGGGAGGGCGCGCGCACTAATTTGTTTCCGACACCGCAAGTGGAGCCTGATGGCCGTGACGGCAGCCGGGAGTGCTCGCCCGACGAGAGAGAACGCGGCGCGTCGCGAATACATGCGCGCCCTCTTCTGCGCGGCGGCCATCATTCATCAACCCGTGCCACGGTCGGAAACAATTTCCTGTCCGCTCGCCGGTCCACATTCGTCTGGAACAAAGCGGCGGTCGGCTGCCGCTGTGCAGGGTGCAAGAGGTGCGCTGCCGGTTGGGTTAGAGGGCAGGCCCTGCCTGAGCTTCGACGCTCACGCAGGTGCGGTGCGAGTTGTAGGGTATTCGCGATGTCGCGTTTTAGAACCCCGCGCCCCCTCCCCCAACCTATGACCACAGCCGCTAGTAGAGGCTATGGGTTCGACTATTTTCGGCCTCACTACTCTCCTGAGAAAACAGCTGCGGTGCTTAATTTGTTTCACTGTACTAATGTTTCAATTTTTCGAGCCACATTTCATGCAGCTTGAATACTCGTACTTACGCGTACTGGGCCACATGTCCTTTCGGTCTTGCGAGCCTCATATACGCTTCAACAGCATCCCGAAACATGGGCATCAGAGTTCCCAAACAGGGTTCTATTAATTAACGCCACATTTTTATTCCTGTAGGGAAACGGTGCATATTTCTGATGGTGCGGTTGATATCAGGAGAAATCTTCAACTGATATCCTTTCGTCGATCCGGGCTAATCTTGGAGTTGAAGCTTCACGTGCCCTTCTCGTTTTGTTGCATCAGTCTAGAAACGTTACACCGGATAAAAGCTTCCCGTATGTACCTGGATGTATTGCACCTTTTGTCTGTCGTAGGAGTCAGGCTTGTGAGGTCCAATGACCTCCATGAGGCTGGTTTTATTAATGAGGGGAGTGACGCGTACTTTCCCGTTTTGAGGTGCGAACCTTTGGTTATATATTACTTGAAAATTTCTGTCTAACATAATATGACATCGGCGCTAGCGAGTCGATGGAAACGTTGAAAAAAAAAAGGATCTCTTTTTCTGGAGCATCATGACGTGCAGAAGCAAATAAAAACAAATGAGGAAGAGAATAGCAACGATGAGGCACGCACGACGCGTGAGGGAACGTAAACTAGCCCGGCACGAAGAACGAAAAAAGCACCAGCAAAGGACAAGCGTCGTCGGTCGGAGTAAGCACTCTTGGCAGAATCTGTTCACGGTTCAGGAGCCCTCTTCGAGTGGCAGAACAGCATTAAGGCTGATTCGATAAAACCCTGCAGCCCTTTAGCGGGGCTTGTCCCTCGCACGGCTTCCGTGTATATAACTACACTGCATAACGTTTCCCGCGCACTTGGTGTTTGCGAACGCCGAGCGGCGGCGTTTCTCCAAAACGGTCCTGGTCACACGAACACTTCGCCGGGTGGCCAGCGAGCGAGAGGCAGGCGGGGAGCCGGCTAATGCACTTTACAGCGACGCCGCCCAGCGGGAGGGCGCGGCAGCCCATTCGCCCGACTCGCGAAGGAGATACCTCTTCGGAAGCCGCTCGATGAAGCCAAACGAATAAGAAAAGCGAAGGGGGTGCGTTTACCATGCCGCGATCGTCTTTTGCGCCAGATAAATGCGCCTTATCGAGTTGCCGAAACGAATACGATCGAGCCCAAGAGCGAGGGCGGATGAATTCACAGGTCTCGGTTAAGTGTCTGTTGGGAAATCAGCTTAATTCGTTGAGAAGACGAAGCACTCGGGACCGAGAGACACACAACCTGAAAGCAGCTGCACCGGCTACGCGTACACGCCGAACACGGGCTGGTGCTCCTGACAAGTTAGCTCCTGCGCCATTGCATCGGAGCTGCCCTCGACTGCAGTGAGGCTCTTTTACTGTCGCGCGTCAGGAAACTAGATTTAGTAAGCGCCTGCTTCTCTGAAAGGAAACTCGACGGGTAAAAATTATTGGACGCCAGTGTGCCAGCGTTTCACGTATTTTTTTAAACGAAGGTGTAGAAATGTGTTTTATTCCGCTACAATTATCTTAGAATACTTATTTTTTAATGAGCTTAATTTAAGTGAAGCTAGTTAACTTAAATTTAAATGCATTAATCCAGATGTCATCGTCTTCACTGGGCGCCAGCCACTAGGGATTCCGGAGCCGAAAGTCTGTCTTGCAGCTGTTTGTTTAGTGAGTAACAGTTAACCGACATTATATTTGTTGACAATACATGAGAAGGTTCAATTGAAATGTTGAAATGAGTAAATAAAGGCACCAGTAGAATTATCTGTAAAAGGGGGGTTTATCATGAACCTTTATTTTACGTCTATAAGTGCATGAAACGCCGGAAGCGCGGATAGCGACTGCCATTGCGCCATTTTCGGCGCACCATGGCAGCGACCAGGGAACGTGTACTGCACGGCGCTGCAATTTCAAAGAAGACGCTCATGCAAATGCGATTTTGACTCGCTCTCAATCTGCTCAGAGCACGAGATAAAGGTAACGGGAAGGGCAGGGCGTCATTTGCAAGAATAACGTCATCGGATGTTTATTGCGAAGCTTCATAACTTCCTAATTGAAACTTTTCTCATCTTTACAGGGGTCACGCAGCTAATTGCGTGTTCTTAAGTAATTTACCTTGAGCAAAAAAAAATGTGTAAAAGTTTTTCCATAGTGTGCGAGGCGATGCGCAAGAATGCTGCTTCGGCATTGTCTTTCCAAATGTGCCACTCTTTTTTACGAACTAAGAGTCAAGGTGCATTGGGAACCCATTATAGACTTATCGTATGCGCTGTAAGTTGATGCTCAATGCACTAAACATAATTTTTCATTGCTATCTGGTGTATCGAGATGAAAATATTCATGGAGACAGAATTGTAGTCTATCTTATCTGATTTGGAACGGCATTTGTAAACTGCACTTTCGCCATCTTCTCTGATAAGACAATGAAGACGAAAGATTCCTTTCAGCCGCCCCTCTTATCTTCAGCGATGCGACGTTCTTCCGGGTGTGATATTTTGAGCACAACAGACGAAACACTTCCGTGGTACAAATAATTGATTCTAAGGTGGATTTGCGACGTCCTGTACTGGTAACCTTCGATATTTTCTTTTTCTTCCGAGTATTCTGAAACTGTTAAGTGATCCCAGCGTCTCGGAAAAAAAAGGCCAGCCACTTACGCGTAGACTTTTCTTAACAAGCTATTCCCCACGCGCACACAAAATGAAGTTGATTTTCAAAGCTGTCTATCGACTGTCTGAAACATTTTGTTTCAGACAGTGAGATGGTCTGTATTGCCTGTACTAGTCCTCGAAGAGAACCCAGCTGCCTGGCATGGCTGGGTCGCTAAACACCGGCCCTTATCTTGACTGCCGATGCATGCGCCGCCACGCGGATTCAACGATCGGCGCTGAGAAGCGAAGCGTGCGCGCGGGCCGGCTCGCTTTCCGACCTGTTGGCGCGGGACCGAGCGGCGGCGCCGGACATTCATCACGAGCGCACGAGAGAAGTGCGCGCGAACCAAGCGTGACGAAAATATGCCGCCTCGCGACCGTCGCCGGCCGTCCCCGGTGCACGCGCATGTCGCGCTCAGCGCCATTACTTGTATACGCGCTTGGGCGCCGCGTATACGGCGGGTCACATGCGGCGATGGATGACCCGATGATAGATGGCCGTGCACGCTGACTGTAACGCGAATAAAGCACGCTACAGAACACGTTGCTATGACCAGGACGATATTAGCGCACCTTTGGCACGTTTCCACTGCCGCGGCGATGCCACCACCCCAGTGAAATCTGGCAACGTTGTGGAGGTAATGGCGTCAGGGAATCGTGCATCTGTTCAGGCTATAGCCACGTTACAGCGCTCCGTGGTTAGCCGGCGCGTTAATTAGAGCGGCCATGGGCCAGGAGAAACTACTGGCTATAGCCTCGGCAATCGCACTCTCTCGAGGTTACCGCGCGAGCCAGTTATGAACCAGCACTTGGAGAAACCGGCCGCCTTCAGTAATTCTGCCAGGTTTCGACGAGACAGAGCTGCGAAGGCTTATCGTAAGGGGTAGGGCCAAGCGCTTTTAATCTGTTCATTATTACCGCCCGCTACCTATCGAGCGCTTCGGCACACTCTAAAGTGAGCATGCTTTTGGAGTATGCACTCGGTAAAGGCAGTTATGCTTTGCATGTACAGCTGCAAATCATGGTCGACGTGGCCGCCAGCTTTACAAGTTGAGCATCACCATTGAAGACTACGCTCGTTTCCGCCGCGGCACCACATTGCGGACATGCTCAAGTGTGCGCTCGTTTGTTTGCGTACCAAGCGCTATTCTGCTCCGAAAGCGGCGTCCTAGCTGCGCCAAAAAGAAGACGCGGTCACGGGAAGACAGATGTGGTTAGGAAAGAACATCAACTGACGCTGTCTACGTACCATAAGCGTATGCTCACTTATTTTTCGCTAAAAGCAGGCATTTTTCGGGACGTAACAACATTTCCCACTTTTAGATGAACGTATGCAAACACAGACGCGACGATAAGCTCAGCCTAGTGGCGCCATCTGTTGTTAGGACGGGAACTATTTCTGTCAACAAATTTACGCTCCTCTTAAAGGGACACTGAGGAGAAATTGTAGTTGTCTTGAATCGATAGAATCCCAGGTCCTGATCACAAAAACGCTGCTCTTACTGAAAACAAAGCTCTTGTAAGGTAGAAAATAGCAAGAACCAAAATACAGGTATCGCCGCCACAGGCCAATCTCGCAAGTACAAGCGTGATGACGTCATAGGACAAGAGACGCCACCTTGTAAGAATTTTCCTTCCTATTTAACCGCGAATCTCTGAGGCTGACAAAGGAAGGTTGCGCGGTTCAGTATTGAAGTAAGTTTTGTTTTAAAACCGATAGTGCACTTTTATCACACAAGGAAGGCAGGCAAAAGACAACCTGAATGTTGGAAGCAAAGAAAACCGATGCTTGGCGGCGCCACAGGCGGCCAGGAGAGTTTAGATTTCTTATGGCGCTTCGCGTCCATGAGCTTTGCGTGCCCCGTGGTTTTGTTTTTGAAGCGCCTCGATTTACAAGCGCCGAACAGCAGAGGCACTCCAAGTGCCGCTTCCAGTGCTGGTTAACCTTTCAATGAGTCTGTTAAGGCTTGTCAGATGATCGAACCTATCAATGAGCCTGTTAAGGCTTGTCAGATGATCGCCACGGTCGATGAAGAACTATGATGGCACAATGGTCGGTCATAGTACAAGGCAGTGCGCAGTATAAAGAGCACTTGTGTCTTCGCTCGCCCGGCGAAACATTCCCGTCTGTGGCAGTCAACTTCAAACTACTTAACAGAAATCGTTTGTTAGGGACGGGAGACAAGGTACGAGGCAGTTAAAAGAAAAATATGCTGATGGCCTAGCTCTGTTAGACCAGGATATACGTAGCGAAAGCGCGGAGACTTCTGCATCGAAGTGCGCATTCACGAGATGCGCCTTTATTCGTGTTCAAATCTTGTGCCATCGTGTCCGAGTGTTAGCGTCTCCGCCTCAAACTCTAATGGCCCTGGTTCCATTCCGACCTGCGGCACAGGTTTTCTTTTTTATTCAGTGAGTGGGCGGGGGGTTTCAGTGGCTCCCATAGATGCCTCCACCGAATACTTTGGTTAGCGGTTAAGCGCCGGCTCTGTTAAGGCACGATTATACTCCGGAGTAACCCGCGCGCGCGCGCTGCACGGCGACGTCACGTCGGCCAAAGCGAGACCTTATATACTGAAACTGCGCTTGACCGCCAACGCGTTCGGCGGCTTCGGCGCACTCTGACCGCACTGGCGGAGACTTGGAGCATGTCTCTATTTCGCGCCGAGTGCGCCAGACGCCGCCGGCCCGGCCAGACCGATTCGGCTCCCCGGCGAGGTTCGCGTTGTGACGTCATTCAATAGATTCGGTAGTTGGGCGGAGCTGTTCTCTTCGAGCTCTCAGCTAATTCAATCCATTCACAGTACACATCTGAAGGTACATGCAAGTGGGCGAGAGAACCCTTTCCTGTGGACCCCGTACCTCGGGAAATGCGCGGAACCCGTTGAAGCGTCGGCTTTACTTTCAAGCCGCCAACTTTAAACGCGAGCGCCCTTGAGCACCAATCCGTTTTTTGTGTGCAAAAAAAATAAATAAATAACTTGGCCCTTGCAACGATGGGAGACCTCGACGCCGCCTGCTGCGCCGTGCTACCGCGCCGTTCAAGGAATCACAATCCGTTGGCCCCAAAGCCCCGGCCAGCCTCCGATGGGCGCGACGCGCCGACCTTGTCCTGGCCCCTCGCGACTCCCCGCACTGAAGTTATGATATTTAGTTTGCAACGGCTGCTCATGGCGGAAAGGGGAAACGACCCGCCGGCGCCTAACCTAACCGTGCTCCCTCAAAAGCATCGCACGCTCTGTGGCGCTGAGGTCGCTGAAATGCAGGCCGGAGTTTTTGTGAGAACTTTGTTATCGGGCACGAGAACAGGATCCATCGTAACGCTGGCAAGACGCCGATGCAAACTTAAACGAAGCAACGTTAGCGACCCCCGTTAGATGCCTTCAACGTGTGGCGGCGGTAGCTTTCATTTTGGCTGCTGCTAGACAGCACCGCTAGCCGCGAGAAATCACGGAGTCTGCGTTTACGTCACGTTTCACGTCACTCGACGTCATAAGAGTGCGCCGTGACGTCATAAGAGTTCCAGAGTTTGAACCGGAGCGGCGGGAAAAACGTTTTCAACTTCGAGTCCAAATTTCTTTGAAATAAATGCATCTTTCGCTCCCGGGCAAGCGGCAACAAAGCCATGAAATGCCCAACTATCAGATTTTGCTAACAAAATATTTTTGATAGAGTTCTCCTCACTGTCCCTTTAAGCCTAGAATGGGCAGAATCGTCACTCTAAATAAATCATGCAAATCTTTCACTCATACGTCTCCTTAAAGGCGAGGTGAGACCTCGCGAAAGATGGGTGCCCCATATATGGGCCGTGAAAGCAAAAAAGGCAGTAACAACGACGAATTGAGTCCAATGCGAGCCGTCCTGCTTAGAAGCACGCCACCATGCTTGTCGCCGAAGGAATGCAGCTTCCTCCTCGCCGCGGCAGAAATCTGTGCCGCACCGATCGAGCTTTCCGCTGGGTATTTAGGCGGAATCTCAGCCGCGGATTCTGCTTGCTCTCGCTGCCGAATGTCGAAGCGTGAGAAAAGCGTTGCTGCAAGCGGGTGACAGAGCTTTGCCCCGCCTTGTCGCCTGCTCTTCTGGTCCGTCGTGTGGATGCTGTCGCCGGCCAGGCCCGGCCGGGCCACGCGCGGTCGGCCCCACATGACCGGTCCGGGGACCAGTCCGTGCCCCTCCGTCTGGATTTAAGGTGGGTTCAGACGAGCGGACTGGATCGCGGATGGTCCGGGCGCGTCAGCGCTGTCCGCGTGCCACGTGGTGTGAACGTCACTGCTCTGAGCGGCCTTGAGCGGGCGCAACACCCTCTAAATACTTTCTTCAGGCCTCTCCAGGCCCTCCTTTCCACACGCGCTACGTCACGCCAAGTGTCCGGTCAGGCTGCTCACCAAGCGCGGCTCCGCTCCGCTCGGTTGTCTCCCTCGATGTGCTCGCGCTTGCCCGGGCAAGCACAGACACGAACGCAGTCTTGCAGTGAGCGTCTAGCTGCTGCTTGAGTCTTTCAGCCTGGCGTTGGGTGCATTTCCGTTCGCTCCTCGCACGGCTGTGTCTGTTTCGTGTGGCCGTTTCTTGTGTGGCGTGCGTACCTGTGCTAGCGCACGAATGGGAAACTGATTGCCTGCCGTGTAGCGAGTGCAACTTCGTGAAACATGGGCCGGTGCTGTGTTCCCGGGTGCCGCGGGAACTACCAGAATGGTCCCAAAGTACGTGTTTATTGCTTCCCAAGAGACGAAGTACGAAGAAAAGCCTGGTTGCGAGCCATTCCACGGAAGGATTTCACACCTACAGAGCATTCGAGGGTAAGACTCTGAAATATTGCTTAATAGGCGCTGGTAATTATCTTAGTTGTGAGCTGTCGCTCCCGGAAAGGCATGCTGTCTTTGTAGGCAATGATATCACTTCTTACACTTATGTATGAATTGTCCAGGAAGCATTTAGTTCTGTGGATGTGCATAAGGCTTGTGTAAAAGCTGTGTAAATATGTAAAAGCTGTTCACTATTCAGACTCTTTTTACTTAGTGTTTTAGGCAATGGAGAGTCATGGCGAATGGCCTTGCTTCATTTTCTCGTGCAGGTGTGTGAACTGCACTTCCACGCAGGCGACTTCATTACGACGTTGTCACACCAAGATGAACTGACAGGGAAAATAATAGAGGTGAAGCGTGACAGGCTACAGTTGAAGATTGATGCTGCGCCTTCTGTTTTTCCAAACTGCCCAAAATACTTGTCCTCAACGCCTGGACGGAGTGAATCGCCAGAGACGAAAAAAGCAAGAAGGGAAAACGCTGCTTTGCAGGAGGCTATGAGGAAGTCACTTCAGTCTAATGAGCTTGAACAGAAAAGAAACAAAGTTTCATCTTACGAGGAGTTCAAATCTAAGTTGCCTGGAATCTGCAACACGAAATTCTGGACCGTTTCTGTCGATGAGCAGTGCGTTAGGTTCCTTCTCATCGAGAATGATCCTTCACCTAATGTGAAATGCGCCTTGGTAGTTCTCCCTGATCTGTCACTTTCTGTTTTCTTGAATGGAGTGAAGCTTCTGTCGCTTCCTTCAGGCAGGATTCTGCCAGCTCAAGTATGCGACACCTCCAGCCTGTCCTTGCTGCTAGAAGAACTCGAGATAGGCTTGCATAATATACCTGAGGTGACGAAAGAGTCGAAACATACTAAAGTATTGCAGTTTGTCGGTTCACTGCTTGCAGACCTCATTGAGGACAGTGATACGACGAAAGAACAGTCTTCTTTGCTGAAATTTCTGGTTGAGCAGATAGAGCTTCTCCTCGCGAAACAGCATGTGTATAGCGCAGAGCTGCTGGTATTCGCCAGTATTTTGAATTCAATTTCTCCTCACGCATATCACTTCACAAGAGCTGCATCAAGAATCATTCTGCCCCATCCTTCCACACTGCGCCGTGTTTGCTCAAATTACAAAGCTGACCCTCTTGTGGAGCAAAATCAACCGCACTGTCTCTCCTACATCCGAGAACGAGTCAAATCAATGAAAGACCACGAGAAGACAGTGACCCTGATGATCGATGAGATCCACATAAAACCATACTTCGACTACAAAGGGGGCACAATAGTAGGATCGTCGGTTCATTCAACGGAACCAGCAACAACAGCCCATGTGTTCATGGTACAATCACTCCTTTCTGCAAACAAGGACGTCATTCACATATTACCTGTGAGCAAACTGAGCGCAGAAATTTTGCACGAGCATGCTAAGAACATAATCATTAATGTTGAGAAAATGGGGCTCAAAATTATCGCTGTGATAACGGACAACAATGCTCTGAACCGCAAGATGATGTCGTTATTTGCTACAAGTCCTCAGGTGAGCATTGTCTATCCCCATCCAGCCGATAACGCTCGCCCTCTTTTCTACGTGGTCGATCCTGTGCATCTCTTGAAGTGCATTAGGAACAATTGGATTAACCAGAAAAACCCTGGAACATGCCTCTATTTCCCTGAAATGGACTTGAGTGGAGCAATGCCCGAAGGGCCTCCTCGTATGAAAGCTGCTTCTTTCGCAGCTGTGCGGCAGCTTTATTCTTCAGAGAAGACGTCGCTTGTGAAGGCTGCTTACAGACTGAACGCAAAAGCCGTGAATCCAACCTCAATGGAGCGGCAAAATGTAAAGCTCGCTCTCGACGTCATTAATCAGTTTGTTTCAAATGCCCTCAGGACACATGGTTCCGCGTTCAAGATTCCTCAAGCTGAGTCGACTGCTCTTTTCATTGACGTTATCCTCACATGGTGGCAAATAGTCAATGTTAAGACCCCTTGCAAAGGCCAGAGGCTAAGGGACAGCATGCAAGACCCTGTAAGGTCTGTTGATGACACACAGTTAGCTTTCCTGAGCGGCGTTGTGGACTGGTTGGACGCTTGGGCAAGAATAAACATCACCAGTGGCTCGCTGACGAAAGAGACTCACAGTGCTTTGCGACTGACATGCTATTCTCTGGTAGAACTCTCGCGCTACTGCTTAGAAGAACTTCACTTCAAGTACGTACTGCTGGGCAAATTTCAGACGGATGCGCTAGAAGACCGGTTCGGCCGTTACCGCCAGCTGGCAGGATCACAGTACCACATTTCCGTGCGTCAGCTCTACGAATGTGAGAAGAAGCTTCGTCTTCAAAAACTTTTGACATTTCCACGCGAGGAAACAGAGTTTGAAGACGTAAGTGAGGATCTTGTCCCATGCAACTTTTCTGTGGCTGTCAGCGACGACGATATTACACACGCCCACTCTGACATGGATGCTATTGTCTACATTGCAGGATACGCTGCTCATGCTGCTTTAAAGAAGCTTTCATGTTCTGCTTGCTTCAGCACATTGGTGATTGAAAATCGAGAGATCGAAGCGGAAAATACTGCCATGATAGCTAACCTGTCGAGAGGAGGGCTGAAGTTTCCCCAGCCATGCACAGTTCACATGGTACTGATGACTAAACTAGTTGCAGAGAAGTTGTCTTTTGGAGCAACCGCGGAAGATTTTCTCTCCTGTAGAAATCAACGTGGTGTCGTGATTTCACAGACGATTTCCCTCCTGGACGAACACGACATTGAGACATGTGAAAATGGCCACACTGCACAAACTCTCCTGCGCTTGGTAGTACGCGTTGCAACCAACGTTGTTCTAAACAACTTTTGCAAACTAAGAAATGATGCCATACAAGACAATGCGCAGCAGAAGGCCGCAGCCCGGAAAGCAGCAACGCTTAAGAAGAAGTAAGTTTTATTCCCAAGCAATAAAAATGCTTTGCGCACACTTCATTGCTGGTGTCTCGTCGTTTTTTATTGTAAGGGTCAGATTAGCTGTACAAATACTCAACAGCGCAACATTATTGTGAGTGTCATTATTGCTGTGTGTGAAAGCTTTAAGCAAAACACAATACAGAATAAAACTAACACAATGCGCAGTAGACGGTGTTTTTTTTTTTCAATGTTCACGAACTTCTACTTTAACAACTAGATATACGCATGTGCGGTCTGTGCGGATGGATTTTACCGCACGGCAGACATCATGTACGTGATAGAACCTAATAATTAGATGATTAATTGAAATTAACTAATCAATTTTTTATTATAATGACCAATAATGCGAAATTGGCGGCCGTATGCTAAATTGTTTATTATAAAAAACTGTATTAGCAGCTCGAACTTTCTTGACAATAAGGTGTTCTGCAATAAAAAAAATATATAAAGCAGATAAAATGATAGCCTAAGGCGCGCACAAACTAGCGAATTTCTTTTCTGCAGCAACGACAAAAATGAAAATGAAGGAATCACTTATAAGGCAGCTACGTACGGCAGTACCCGAATAGTGCAGACGGGCGCGGCGCGCTGAAATCGCGGAGCGCGGGGCCTGCACGGTCCCTTGGCGTGACGTCACGCGGCCGGTGGAGAGGCCTTAGCATTGAGAGGGTGTTGGCGGGCGGCGCGGTCTTTTCCGGGCCTGGACCGCGGACCGGGTAGAAAAGGCGATCGCCTTATTCGGTCTGGGGCCTTGGCGGCGGACCGGGATTGCTTTTGGTCTTTTTTGCTTTTAGGTCGGTCAACGTTGACTCGGGCGCTCGTCTGGCTAGCTATCCGGAATGGAGTCGGCTTTGCTCCATGCTGGCGCGCTTTTCGCCGTATTTGCAGCTCGAGTGCAGCATTGTGTGTCCTCCTTTTCGTGTTTCGTTCACTGTGTTGTTCACTCCGTATTTGCTGCACTGCGTCGTTGCTGTGTGTTTGAGCGTGTGCGCTTGCGTGAGTGCCCGCTTTGGTTTGTTGTTTCTGCTAATTTGAGTGAAGTTGGAACGAAGGTGCTCAGTGACCGTCGCGTTTTTAGCGCTCGTTGAGAGCTGCCAACCTATATGGAATATTGAACACGCTGACCACCTCAATACGGCGCTAAGGAATAGGTTGCGGCAAAAGAAATGGATGTGCGACATCCCGAGTCGGCCCCGTACATGGTTGGTAAGTAATGTTTTTATTTTTCTTTTACTGAAACATTCGAGCTAAGCGGGCTTTCGAATTTGCCCTTGCGATGCATTTTACTTCGTTACGATTTCCTACTCAGGATTCTTGAAGGCGCTGTTTGGAAATAAGCGCCAGACATTTCGAAATTAACGTAAACAAAAAAATGAGAGCGACTAACAGCGGCCAGTGCAGCGAGGCGACGTTTTCGCTCGGCGTCCATGTTGAAACTCTCGGTAGCAGAGTGTGCGGAGCCGCGCAAACAGCGGGAGCACGCTGCCGGAGAGAGTACGCGCGGATTGTCCGCTGCATTCGTGTGGATGCTGGACGTCCGGACCGACTCGCGGATGCTTGGTCACGTGTCACGATAACCGCGCTCGCATCATCCGCGATCCGGTCCGCTCGTCTGAACCTACCTTTAGGTAACACTAGAAAACACATTGGGTTTTTTATTGGTAGCATTTTATCTCTGAGTGATCGTTCCAAAGTGCATTTAAGCCTGTTCCACATGCAAGCGAAAACGCTTGCGATTTTTGCCGCCAGAAGCAAATGTTTCTGGTTCACAGAGCGGCGTGGTTTCAACAGGTTGAAAATTCTCCGGCGATTCGCGCTGCACGTTCGCGCGCTTGCTAAAGCGCTTGCATGTGAGACAGGTTTCACGCGGACGTATTGAGCTTTCAGAATGCGCATTTTGTCACCGCCGAATGTCTTTCCATGCACAACCAGGCGAGTTTAGTGGGAACCTAGTTTAACGACCAAGGGAATCGCCTATATGACAGTATCGCAAATGGGCACGTTCACATTTGCGCGCTTTCGCCGCTCAGTAGTTAACCATTCGCGTCTTCGAAGTTTGCCCTTTAGCATGCGCATGCCTATTCATGGCTATTGAGAGAGGAACGTTAATGTGTCCGTTAGCAAGACTCCATGCAGATGCTCCAACTTTTTTTGTTTCAGGTGATTTATTTCGGGATAATGTTTCTTGGTCGGAACATATCCACAGTGTGGAATTATTTATTTTCTTGGTTGAAGCGTGTGATCCTGTTGTTTGTAACGCAAAGTTTGTTTTGTCTTTCTAGGGCGAAGCACAAAATTGAATGAATCCATCCTCAATGAAGTGGGCTCCAACAATAATGTCATTAATGTGTGGTGCAAAAAGGGAACTAAGGAAACAGATGCCATTTGTGCGCTTTGCAATACAGTCATTTCATGTGCTATGCATGGCGTTGCGACCGTCAAACGCCATGCAACGATGAAGAAACACATTGAATTTGCTGCAAAGTACAAGGACAAAGATGGAAACTTGCAGCCACTGAAGCTATTGCAAACTGCGTTGGGCTTCTCACACGGGACAGCTGGCATATCTCTCCAAGATCAAGTTATGCAAGCAGAAGCCATTTTTGCTATGCCCATCGTCTGCAAGTCTGTACCTTTTTCCTGGGGAGACACAGCAACAGAAATGTACCAGTGCATGTTTCCAGATATTCAGGTTGCAAAGGGGTTAAGTTGTGGCAGGACCAAGTTGTCACGCATTGTTTGTGATGGGCTTGGTCCTTACTTCAAATCTCAAGTCATAAGTGAACTGCGCCACCCAAATGTCTACTTCTCTGTAATGGCTGATGAAACCCCGAAACCCGAGTAAAGGGTGCAGCAGCTGGATGTACTTGCAAGGTACTTTTCTAACAAGCACCAACAAGTGGTTGTTGACCATCTCCAATCATTTCATCTTGGACGTGGGACTGCAGAGAAAATTGTTGAGTGCATTGAAGATGATTTGACAGAGCTTCCGCAGCAAGGGCTTATTTGCTTCTTTATTTAGCGACAGCCTTTTTTCATGAAAACAAACTTGACAAGTACACAACGTCAGGCCTAGTGGATGTTGGCCACTGCAATTTGCACAAAGTGCATAACGCCTTCTCAAAGGGTCTAGAGGCATTTGGTACGGACATTGAGGAGCTTGTGCGAAGCATCTACTACTATACTTCAAGGGTGCTGTCCGTAGCGGAGGCATTAAGGAATGCCAAGATGCGCTGGGAATTTCTTCTCATGTGTTTCTTAGGCACGTCTCAAACCGCTGGTTGACGCTTCAAGGTTCTCTTTGTCGCATACAGGAGCAGTTTCAAACACTCCAGACATACTTCCATAGGGACGATTTACCTGGACGGCGCTTGGATGTCCAAAACCTGCGCAACAAGCTTTCTTCGGTATTTTCAGACAAAACCCTGTATGCAAATGTGCGGTTCCTGAAGAACTGTGCAGACCTTTTCTCTTGCTTCTGGAAGTTATTTCAAAAGGAAGAACTACTTCTGCAAGTGCTTCACATGGAGATGATGTCGTAGTGAAGCCAATTCTCAG
The DNA here is from genome assembly GCF_052857255.1 of Amblyomma americanum. Classification (NCBI taxonomy): domain Eukaryota; kingdom Metazoa; phylum Arthropoda; class Arachnida; order Ixodida; family Ixodidae; genus Amblyomma; species Amblyomma americanum. The sequence continues at coordinate 412,113,301 of NC_135497.1, forward strand.
TCGCTTTTTGCGAAGTGAAGCCTACATCAACAAACGTGCAGATGACTTGAAGACTCTCATTGTGGAGGACCCTGTGCTATGGAAAATGAAGCCCGAAGTTGGTACGGACACCGAGCAGGCTATGGTGGTGCAGGACGCAAGTCAAAGAAAGCGATTGCGTCTTGGTGAACGGGCACTCTATACATTGCTTGCTCGAAGGACCTAATGCAGAAATAGCTTCTGAACAACAGAGTTCTTCAGAGTGCGAGTATTCTTGGACTTGAGCTTGGCAGTGCGTTCTTTACGAATGCTCGCCTCCGAACTTCCACAAGTCATCGAAAGTGCTCAAGTGTCTGGTTTAATAGATGAGTGGCGTATGCTCAAATGTGACTTGGCTAACAGCATTCATCTTGCAGAAGGCCGTATTGATGATCGCTGGGCAAAGCTGTTTCAACAAGAGTGCAGCTGGTGAAATTAAGTACCCATTTCATTCAAATCTGGTAAAAGCGTTGTTATCTCTACCCCACGGCAATGCTGACTTTGAGCGTGGCTTCAGTCAAAACAAACGAATGCTTTATAGTCGAGCATCACTATGTATCGAGAGTATCAATGGTTTACGACATGTGAAGACATATTTAAGAAGATACGGCAGCGATGCCACAAATGTGCCTTTGGAACCGCAGCTTCTTCGAAGCGTAAAAAGAACGCGAGCTAGGTACGCAGAAAGAATTCACAGCCCAGAAGCGCCAAAACTTTTTCGCCAAAACTAACAGTTTTAAATACAGTTTTTTCCCTAGAACAGTGCAAGATTGGAATTCGCTACCGGAATCTGTTTTTTCCTCGCAAAAATTTTCTGATGCGTTAAATCGTCTATTTACCTGCTAATATTGATTATATGTATGTTTTGTATACGTGTGCTGCTGATATTGTATAAGTTTATTGTTTGGTTTATTCTTTTGGTATCCGTGCGCTGCTAACATTGTATAAATTTATTCTTTTGGTTTTATTCTTTTGGTCTCCGTGTGCTGCTAATATTGAATAACTTTATTCTTTTGGCTATGTATCATTATATGTTCACTCCTGCTTGGGCCAAGCAGTGGCCTGCAGTATTATGAAATAAATAAATAAATAAACCTGACAATTCAGCGGATGACGGAGATGACTGTGACGTGAAACGGTCACGGAAGCAATAAGAAAAGGTTGCATCATGTCGATCAACCCTGAAGAGGGCTGACGAAGTCATTTCTTCTGGGTTGAAGAACAAAAGCTTGGAACAGGTTCAGCGAGGACAAGCTTTGTTGGAACAAGGAAATTCCAGCCTTGCTGATTCACTTCGCGAGCTTCGTGAATTTGTAAAAAATTCCAAGAGGCGTCAAGATAGTGCGAACATAAAAAATTGTTGTAGTAAACGTGTTCTTTGGACTCGAGTACACTTGGCCGAACATGCGTGCAAGACAGTGCCAGCATTAATAAAATGTTTTTGTCACTGTTTTTTGTGAATATCTTTGTCCTGATTTTTTTTCTTTTTCTTCTTAGCGACACATGGCTGAACCTTATCTCGTTAATAACAAACGCGCTCTGGGTGCTCGGGAGTTATTGTTCTGACACAAAGTGCCCCAAAACTTGAAATGGCTGGACCACCACTGGATCGATGGCATCTGCATGGCCCGAGCTTTACGAGGCCGCAGCAAGCCGGCCGGCAACTTGAAAATGGCTGTGCGAACCACGAACATCTCTCGGCTGTTTTGTTTCAATCTTTTATATTCACTCACTTCCGAAAGGCGTAGTGGAACGTGAATGTTGATTCAAGTCGTTCTGTTAATTATTTAATGGCGTGGGCGGTTTATGAGTGGAGATGTCAAATCTGCAGATTAGTCGTTTGCATGTTGCATGTTAGTCTGCATGTTGATTTATTTCACGATTCTACAAAGGAATAGCTGAATTCAGGACCTCGCTGACGTGCACAACTATAAATAGATCTCATGTGAGATATTACTCATCGCGTGTGTATTCAATAAGGTTTCTTTCAAAATGTACACGTTGCGAGAGGATGGGCTAGTTCTTGAAGAAGTCCAAACAAAGTTCCTCTCTTTTGATATGGTCAGAAAAGGCTTTATTCTCGCTTATACAGTGGGACAAAGAAAAATCAATAAGGCTGCATGTCGTACTCATTCGCAAGGCGATTTGATCTTACAGCTCAGCGCGGTTAGGAAATCTTCAGAAACATAGTTGAACTCTGCTGTCGAGATAACGTTTCCACATTTAGGCTTCTGCTTGCCTGAAGCTCCTCTTGGCCGGACACTATACACGCCCCTATGCCAGCTCATATATTAATTAGTTAAGAGAGTTGCGCGCAGGGTGACGTGCAAAGCATGTCTGAGCGTGCTCGGGACGCGTAATAAACTTGAAGTTTACGCTCCTGAAGCCATCAACCCGCAAGAAAGCTTTCTGCGACGAATATCAGAGAAGATGATTGAAGAAAACAAAAGCTCACTGCTTCCGGAAACCTGCCGCATACTGTTCCAATCCAGAAACACTTGTAGCTATGCGAGCGCGTGGCGCAAGTGACCACAGTACAATAACGAAGAAACAGCACGGCGAATAAATGAAGCTCAAATGCGGGTTTGCGCAGTTAGTAACGCCATCAACTGCGGAGCGATGGTCGGCCAAAGCTAAGGTGGTTTGCGTAGACAGGAAACCTTATACACATTCGTCGCACGTACTGGATCGCTATGCAAACCTGCCGCATAAAAAGGCCGACATGGTGGGGCGCAGCAGTTCTACACATGCTTCGGACCATGACCGCCGCAGGATTGGAAGCCGAGTTCGGCAGCAACGCACGGGCGAGGAACAACCTTCTTGAGCAGTGCGTGCACATTGCAGTCTTTTTTGGATTTGCAGCTTAGACTGGTTCATGGTTAAAAACGACGTTCCTTAGATTGTCATCCTGAATGACTTCACGGATGGCATTCGCGATTACTCAAGCGCAGAAGGCAGAGGAAAGAAGGCCGCAATTACCTTTATACGCATAAAAATGCGCGCTGCCGAATAGCCAGAACAAAGAAGTGCGCCTTGCAGTCGACACCAAACAATGTACAGGAGGCGATTATTTTGTGGTATGCGTTCAAGAAAACACTGTCCGGTTCTACAGTCGTTGGGAATTGTTTTTATTCAAAAATTCATCACAAGCAAGATAGCTACACATTGTACAAAAGAAGGTATATCTGCTTGCGAGGTTTTTACGCTTTGTAAAGTTCCTTCCCAGTCAGTGTTCTCTCTATTAGAATCCTGGCTATTTGAGCCGAAAACATCTTCATTGTTTTGCTGAGCTTAAGAAATTGAGTTTTCCAATTCCTGATCTTTTTATAACCGCACAATATATGCAGAAAAGTTTGCCTATTCGAAATTGCATGAAAATGGCAGATGCCAAGTATTAGTTCATTTATCGCAACTTACCTTTACGCAATCTGATTTATTGCCTTTGCAGTTACGCTTCTTTTGCTTAGTACAAAGAACGACTACAAGCAGTGTGCAGTAAATTTATCTGCAGCAATGTTCTGGCGAATGACGACGGATCAGTCCGTGTAGCGCATATGCGCTAACTTCAAATAAGAACGCTTCCGCGGCTGCTCGAAAGGACAGCCAAGAAAGAGTTAATCTGAACGCACAAATTTTTCTGGGCAGAGCCAGCAAAAGTCTTCAAGAAAATAGAGCAGCACATTATATGTTTCTGCTCTAACTTACATTTATCATAAATGCGTCGATTACTTTACGATGTGCTTCCGTGTCTGACCGCCTGCTGATGTATAAAGTACTATAACAGTTTTTTGAAGATTCCATTTACTTATTCTGATATATCCAGAATATGCGTGCTCAACAAAACCGACCTCGAGGAGCCATTAGAACTACAAAATAGAACAAGAAGTGCTTTTTAGAGCTGATTAGTCGAAACGAACCGTTCACTTAGTTTAGCAAAGGAACACTGTTATTACCGACTGAAAGCCGTGCCACTTCCCTTTTTCCAGTTAATCGGCGCTGTCCTTATTAGGATACCTCTGGCTTCGCACGTTTCGACACTTCGCACGTGTTTTCTCTACATAAAGATAGCAACTGAGCATCGTATGATACGGTGCTGCGGCGTATTCAGTTCCGCGTCCTTAAATTCAAAGTAGCCCAACAGCATTTCGTCAGCAGGTCCGGTGGGCGGAACTTGTACATGCTTGCAGCTCAAGCACGCGATATAATGCCCTCGTGCCAGCAGTCATTCTTTTTCCCCTACAGTGAAGCGTGCGTGCTCGGGGAGGAGATAAAAACTGAACGCGAGTGCGCACGCGGACTGGCGCTCTCTGACGTGCGTACGTCATCTTTCTTCCCCCTCTCAAACGACGTTATTCGAGTGATTCTGCCCGTAAATATATATACACACACAGACACCGGAAGCGCGCTGTGCCTCCTAATTGCGGCTGCCTTTGTTCGCAAAACGTGGGAGTTCCCCAATAGGTGCGCGTCTACTGAAACCAGAATAACAAAATCCCGAGGTTTTTCCTTCCTTTTTTTTTTTGCCGCAGAATGTGGTATACCTTGACTTTCGTGGGTGGGTATGGTGCACTCGCAGAAAGCAAAGGGATAATGAAGGGAATTAGGTGTGCACGCAATGTTGTTTCTTTTAAGAACTTCGGGAAGAGCGCGGACTTACGGCTGCGCGCATACAGATGCGAACCAGAAATGTCGTCTACTGCGCTGTTATGCGCGGTCACACGGAAAGAGTATAGTTTGCGCTCACGTTTGTCTCTTTGCTGATGAATGAGTATAAATCGGCTTTGCCTAGAAGACAACTTTTGCTGCTAAATGTGTACACTTTATCAGGGAATAAAAACTGCGCATACAATGACGCAGCACTGTTTTTGCACGGTAATAGCGAAATAGTAGTACGATATATGTATTTCTGTACGTGATATTAGCACACGTTGCTGTTTTGCTACTGCCCCTCTCCTTCCATTACGCTTTGGAGAAGACGTAGCTGTTGGGTAGAGGGAAATACTGAACGCCGCTCCTGCGGAGTTTAGTAACTTTCAAGTGATGTGCTACTGTGCCACTTTCTTATAAGTGATCCACGTGCAACTATATACGCTCGTAGAACTTAGCAACGTACGTTAGTTGGTCCCATCGTTCCGTCGACGATCTTGAAAATATGCAGAAAATGAGACCGCTGATCGTGTGCCCTTTTCACGGCCTCTGAATTATGGTTACTGTGCAGCACAATAGCGTGTAGCATAGATACTTCTCATGAGATTTATCTATGTAAGTGCTGTTTTCCTGCTTGAAGTGTTTGCAGGCTTACGCGCCCAACGCCCCGCCCCGTTTGGGAGCTCCAGAGTGATTGAGATCGGCATACTGCGTTAATTGAGATAAGCTTATGTGTACGCGAGCAATTACTGCCTTAGTGGCGTTCACACGATTAAGTAATCTTTGTTGCTCTTTTTTTCTATCTCTCTCTTGAGCTATCTGTGTCGATTTTTGTTATCAGTGTAATATTGGACTATATTTGAATAACACAAGACGCGAACTTTTAAGAGCGTTAGCTCTTACTCATCACGTTTCGAGATTTCGTGGGGTCTGCTGCCACCCTGAGATCACAGCGCCATCTGTGGCAGCAACTAGAAAACAGCACATCTGGCATTGAGACTTTTAGCGCCATCTACAATAGCATTGTAGAAACAACCACCTGGTGCGTGCAGATGACGTCACGGTCCAACATGGTGGATAGAGGTGCAACTATGCGAGTATGACGTCAGGGACCAAATGGCGACATAGTTTCGGTTTCTCGAATCGAACATGGCGGCGAATAAAATTGGTTGTGTCCCGTTACGGTCCGCTATATATATATATATATATATATATATATATATATATATATATATATATATATATATATATATATATATATATATATATATATATATATATATATATATATATATATTCGTTCCGCTATATATACTCCGACAACAAGGGGCACCCACCCGGGGCAGTTGTGTACTGATTTTGGTAGGCAAATAAAACCACAATTAAATAAATAATAGGTAAACATTGTATGCATGAAACTACTAATTGAAGCGTTACCATATCGCACCGCAAGCCGAATTCTAGGCCTACCTTGACACCCCAAACGAAGCAAATTCTGTTTGGGACGTATCTTGAGGGGGTGTAACTCGACAACGGGTCAACGTGCATCGTAATTTCTCTGATAGATGGCGGTAGGCAGCGTGCGTGCGTAGCCGATTATGGTAGCAATCCACCCCGTTTCAAAGGGGACGCTCTTATGTTCCATCCATCCGTAATGAGCCGTCACCCTCGGGAGCTCCTCTCAGATGCTCTCGTTTCGCCGATACGTTCGCTACCACAGTGTGCTTCAAGAAGCACATGGATGATCCCAAACCATCGACATCATACGCCGTGACCGAAGAAGATCTGCGAAATAAGTCCAAGAGATCAGCTATACTCGGATACTTCCGAGAGCGCCAGGCGGCCGAAACCTCCCTTTAATCTCATTCATATCAATTGTGGTACACGAAACAGCTAACGCTCGTTAGTTCAACGTCTTCCAGACGGCGGCGGCTTTTTTTAAAGGAAACATAGGTGTCGAAGAAATGAGAACCAAAAGCTTGAAAGTATATAGGACAACAAAGTGCGAAGAATATGAGACCACGAAGGGATTTTCTCGTGAATTTTCCAAGAAAAGTGAACTCTGGTTAACCAAGTGATGCACAACACAAAGCAACACAAACGGTGAATTAGTTGGGGAAATTATTTGCGTCAGCTTTAGCTTATTGTCGATAAAGTGAAAAAGTAGACAAATCGCCATTGGTTAGGACCGAACCTATACCAGCTTCATAGCATGTTTGCCGAATCACTTTGCGTACTTCACACGCTATTACATGACGAGGACACCGGATGTGGCAGTCTTGATGCCATATAGTTACCAAAAGTAATATATCAGCCAGTTGCCATAGCTTCGGACGTGTTGCTTGTGGCACTTGCAACACGTCCACAACCCGCCACCGTTCTTACCAAGTGCACAGGCTGACACTCTTCACGACTGGGTTATAGTTTCAGGCTCATGCACCAATGATCATGAATGCAGGAGGGTACATAGTAGCCGCTGTGTCTCAGTCGAAAGTGCATTGCACAGTTTCATTCTCACTTTCAGCTTCGTGTCTTCCCTTACACTTTCTTTTCGGTCACATGCAAAAGGAACAGAAAAAAAAATTTATTTTCCAATTGAGCACACAACTGTTCTTTGGTTTGTTTATTTGCGAAGTCTGTTGGCTCGTACGTGCACACACAATCGGCACAAGCTCAACCAATCCGTATCTTCGTGTGTAGTGGATGTTCATCTCTGCTTCAAAAACCACGGCTGCGTAAAATGGCTCCGAAGGAGAGGCAGTGGGTACGACGAATTATTAGGCGCACGCGGCCATAATCGTCGCTCGGAGCAGCTTCCTGCCTCGTCGCGTGCGTCGGAATAAATCTCCGGCTGCGGGCTGCGCGTACTCCTTGGGGCGAAATTAAAGCGTCACTGCAGGCTTTTAAGGGCGAAACAGAGAGATATGCGCCAACGAGAACAATCAGAGGGGCATGAAAGAACAGGAACTGCATTTTTTTCCCTTGCGCACGACAAACAGGAGCTGGAAGCAAGCCGCGGAGCAAAGGAACTGATCGCGTGCGCGGATGACGCTTGCGTCAACCGGAAGCTAGAAGAGCCGGCCGGAAGTGACGAACGCCCGGCTGAACTCCTGACTGGCGCTTTTGTTTTCCTTTTCTTTCTGTTAAGCTGTTTTGTTTTCAGTTTCTGCGCGCAAACTGCTTCATGGGCTTGTATCTGGGGCTATTACAGAGACTAAATGCTTGCGGGTTCAGAGCGCACGCTGTCACTTGTATTTTACGTGGCGGCTTTAGAAGCACCAAGCCTTGCGCTGAAAGCGCCAGTGATTTCCCGCGATGTGGGGGTTGTCCTACTACGTATAATTTATAATTAAAATTTCAGGCACACGTTGTCTCGATGTCCATGCTAACCGTCGCGATTCATGCACGTAGTTAGTTCTCCTTCGCTGATAATTATATCTTTGGCATTTCTTCTCACCCGCAGTCGAAGCGTCATGTACGAGCCATACAGCGCAGCGAATATCAGTGCCGTACAAACTTCTGCCGGATAGTCTGCGACCAGTCGTGCGGCTGCTGTTTCTATAATTTGGACGAGATCACGTGGCTACATGCCTCCGTCTCGGTTCTCACAGTTTGCGGTTGCAAGAGGCTATGATGCGGTCGAAAGTTAAACCGCCTCGCCCGATAACTCGAAGATCGCCGAGTCGATGAGCATGTTTGGAACATAAAGGGTTGTTCCTTCTCTCGAGCGGTGGATCGTGAAGGTCGAATAGAATTGAAGAACCGCGGCGTTTCGTCCTGCGGAGTCTCACTCTGAACACAACTTCTCGTCCGAACTCGTAAAATAAGAAAACGGACGCATCTTTAGTACATCGCATGTGGCGAATCTCGCGAAGGAGTACAGTCGCTTTCCGAATTAAGTACTACTCGGCGCTGTGTACACAGATGGGCCCTGTTCTACAACCGCGCCTTGCGATCTGCTCCGCGTTATCTGTAGCGATGGCAGCCGGCTCCGCTCATCGCGATCTCGTTGCCAAGAAGAAGAAAAAAAAAAAACCGCCATAAACGTCCCACATACGCGAGTTTCTTGCGGCGGTAAAACTGAAATAAATAGCTCTGTAATTCCTAACGTGTCTATATAAACGCGAGCATGCACGCAGTTTGCCGAGGTCGGATTATATCGCTCTTAGAAACGTCCACCGGACCTCCCGCGGGCTGGCGTCGTTGGCGAACGCGCGATGCTTTACACTCGTTTTACGAGTGCTCCGCCGATAAATGAATGCCGAGGGGTACCTGCAGGGCCATGGGCGATTACCGCACGTTTGTTGCGAAAAGTATCCGAAAGCAGAATCGTTAGAGCGGTTTGCGCGGGACTGTCTTGCGAGGCCGACGGAAGACGTGTGTAGCGTACAGTCCAAGTGCAGGGCATGCAAGAATGTTAACGCAGTTCGCTAAGGCTTGGGTTAATATCGCTTATCAATGCTGACGGCAGACAGTTAGTTTTAAGTTTGGAAGACTTCATTCTTTCATTTTTTTCTTCTGAAAGAATTTTGGCATGAACAGCATAGGCTTCTCCGTCAGTGATGCGTGACGCACAGAGCAACGCGACTGTATCGTATACAAGCTTCAGTTTAACATGCCGCAGAGCGCGCGCAATCGTTCTGCAGTGCGTCACTTGAGCGCGGGGGTCAAACAATTCTGACGCACGTCAAAAGTTTACTTACTGCTCACTCGCCCTCTCACTAGTTAAGTTGCTCCGCCAACCTGCTGACCAGCGTGAAATGGCAATAAATCAGTCGACATCCCGTTCTGCCAGTCAATGGATCAATCACTCGCCGTCTCGCCAACTCGTTTCTTCGTTATAATTCGCACCTTTAATACCTAATTTACACTCTCCCCTGAGCTGTGCTTACGCGTCGCACAATTCCAGAGAAAACATTCTTCAGAGCCACCGGTGAACGGCGTTGAAGTGCCAACTGCAGCTATTATGACAATGGACACGGCCGCCGGCGGCGGTGGTCACGGAGTATGCTCGGTCCCAGAAAGGTCCCCGCGCTCGTAAATAAAGATCTCTTCGAGGCTCTGCGCAAATAGGGCCTGCGGCGCGCAATTTCGAGCAACTTCTGTACACCGTGTACGGCTGTTAAGAGCTGTGAAGACCCCCAGATGCCCTTCTTTATGGCGAAGGAGTCGCTCTTCCACGCCCCGCGGAGCGCGGTTGGCACAGCGCTGTTCCGCAAACTGGCTGCCCACCTACAGATGGAAGTGCGCGAAGATACAAGCGATCGGCCGGCTTGCGCTGGGAGCGGGCTGCGTTCGTGACAGGCATATAAGGGCCCTGCGTGCTTCTCCCCCCCATCCGTGGTTGCCATCTTTTCGTGCATCCCAATAAACATGGAACGATTTGCCTGTTAAACGTGCCGGGAGGAAGCTGTTCTCTCGAGTTGATCGCCGCTCCTAGGGCACAGGTCGCAGGAGTCGTTTAGCTGCGTACGCACTCGCCGTCGACGATATCGCGTGGGTTGGGTACGGCTTCGGGGGACGCCCGGCGCGCTTGTTTGCACAGTCACGTCGGCCCGCGCTCGCCCCGCCAGGATTTTGATGCGCTCCCCATTCGCAGAGAGGGGAATGGAGAGAGGTCGCAACTTGGCTGCCATGCGGTTCACGTGCGCGACGGCCGTGGCGTCTGCCGCTCGCTTGCGCAAGTGCGCGGGCGGCCCTTTTTCACGCGGACGAGTGCGCGGGCGACGAGAAGCGACACTGCCGGTCGGATCGGCGTCTTCCATTCCGTTTTTCGACGGGGCTGCCGGTTTTACTTTGCAGGAAATTTCACGCTGAAGAAAGCGCTTCTACTCCGGAGCGAGTAACGAAAGAACAACCGGGTTGACGAGCAGTAATGAAGGTGTTCCTACGTCCCTTTTCCACAGTCAGCGCACGGCACCCGAGTCCGGCGGCCGCGGAGTCTGGTGGAGGCTACGCGTTTCGCCGTGTGCCCCTCGAGCCGATCAAAGGCCCTCTGCGTGCTCGCGCCCCTGTCCGCGGCAGCAGCCAGGCGGCGCGAGGCACGCAACGTGGCGGCGCGCGCACTGCTTCTCGGGGGGGGGGGGGGGGGGGGGGGGGGGGGGGGCAGCGCACTCTGCCGCGAGTCTCCGGGGCCCCGTCTGGACTACCTGGCGCCGCGCACGAAGACGTATATATAAGCCTCGTAAAGGCGAAGGCGCTCGTAAAAAAAGAAGGCCCCGCGAAGCCACCGCCGGCGCGCTGAGAGGCTCCCAAAAACGTTTGGCGTCTGTCAGGGAAAAGCCGCGGCGATGATGCCTCCCCTGCAATTACCCGCGGCAGCGCGAGGATCCCATGCAGAGTGCGACGCCTGAGAACGGTGGCCAGCGGCGGAGGCGAGTGGAAGACGTCGCGTCGGTCGAGGCCTCAGCCCCGCATGGTATGCGGCCATCGCAGAGACTCATTTTCGGCTGCGCTTGTGTGTGTCTATAGGTGCGGCCACAATAGGAATTGCTCCCGCACGCGCTCCGTTTTGCCTCGGTACAGTGGGCTCAAAAGGACACGACGGAAGCGTTTAGAGCGATTGACATCTGCGAAGGAGAGGAGAGCACGGGAAGGCAGGAGCAGTAGTGTCCTCGCCCTGCTGACCCTCTGGTATATCTGAGCGAACCAACTTTAATACCATGTGTTTTCGAAGCAAGTGGAGTCTCGCGATGGCGGGATACACGGATATAGTCTTCTCAGATCTGCTGTTTCCAGCTCTGTACACGGAGGAATAAGTGCCATCAGCCCAAAACATGCGCGTCAAGACCCGTGTTTCGAGATACCAATGTCTGCGACTGCAACATAAGCATTTATTTCGGGCCAACTAGGGCACAGAGAACGCGAGCGCGTCGTGGACTTGCCATTGATCTTCGCCCCGCCCCCACGCGCGAGAAAGAAAAAAACGAGAACCTCACTCACTTTTCACTGACTCACACTCTCCTCTTTTCACTGACTCGCTCACTCACCATCACTCCTCTTACTCACTCACTCACTTGTTTGGTCATTTCGCAGACAACCATGCGTTCAGAAAAGCCAGATAGCTGTGCTGAAGAGCCAGGCCGAAAGCCGCCAAGCGATGGGCGCGTATGCGAGGGCCGGTCATTCAGCTGTCCGCAGTCACCTCGCTGGTGGGTGCGTGCTTGGCTGCGTCCGAGCATAACCTCTGGCCGCGTGGTCTCATTGCAGCAGCCGCGAGGAAGGCTGGCGCACACATGGAAGGGGCAGCAAGGTGTTCACAGGTCGCCACTTCAAGTGGAGACGCGCCAGATCCCGCCGAGGAAAAAATTGAAAATTGTTTTTCGGGAAAGGAAATGGAGCAGTATCGGTCTCGCAATCTCGGCGGACGCCTGAACCCCGCCGTAAGGGAAGGGATAAAGGAGGGACTTGAGAAAGAAAGGAAGAAAGAGGTGCCGTAGTGGAGGGCTCCAGAATAATTTCGACCAGCTGGGGATCTTTAACATGGTCACCGACGCGAACCAACTAAAGAATATAATAAACTAGCAATGTTTTGGAGACCAATCTCATTGATGACTTAATTACTGCTTGCGACTCACTCACCTCGCTAAATTTCTGTTCAAGAAGGTATTCACTTGCTCAAGCATTCTTCTTAGAACGCATGGCTTTTCCACTGTGAGGCTCGGATTGAGACTGGATAGGCTCTCCCGCGGTTTAAATGTTGTACGCCTTCACTGTTTCCGCCGACTGCCCCATAGCGTTCTGACCCTTTCGACGCCAATATCCGCACCTCCTCCCATGTATCGTCCTCCCCCCCCCCCCCCCCCCCCCGCGTCACCGGGCTCAACCAAGGTCACCAGAACGATCGAGGCCACCTCACCAACAACCATTAAGACATATTCCCGCTACGCTACCAAGCGCTCGCGCATCCGCGCCACGATATTCTGCTACCGACGCTATACACGGTGGCACATGGTTGATAGCAGTTTCAAAAGGATGCATGAAGCGCTCGTTACTGCGTCGAGCGCTCGATCTCCTGCAGCGCCCAGCACGACCTTGTATGTACACTCACACTGCAGTGCATAATAAATCGGCACAAAGGGTGCGCCGTGCGTGGAAATGTTATCCGAATACGGAGGGGAGGAACACTGAAAAAGAAAGGAGAAAATGGAGCCTGCCTTTGTAAAAGGTCTCGTTTCGTGCCATCCAACTCTCGCGCTTCCGTGCAGTGAGCCGCGCGCGACGGAGAGCGCAGGTGCGCTTTCATGCGGCCGCCCAAAAAGCGTCATTACAGATGGCCCTTTACTTCCCGCGGCAGTTGCGGAGGCGCGCGCCGATTTGCCTCGCGCAAAGAGGAAGCCGCCACAATGCGAAACTCGCCAAGCGCGGCTAAAACGTTCCGCGCTTTTTCATCCTCCCGCGCGGCATGTACGGGCAGCAGCGAGGGCGTTTTGGTCCATCACCGCGTGAATGGGCTGCGCACGAGGCTGCCCCCAACACCTGACGGCCAGCCAGATATGACCGCGGCTGAATGGGAACGCCACTCGGAAATGCGCGTCGGAAGCCCGGAGCAGTTACGTACTGGTTGGGCGCGCACCACGCTTCGATGCTTCCGTGCTTGCTTCCACAAGCAACTGCGGCTGTAACTCGCGCCGAGAACTTTCGCGCTGTGCGCCGTCGCCTGTGTGCAAGCGTTGCGAGGCCCACTGAACTATGAAATTTTTGTGAACTGTCGTCGAAAGGAGGGTTACTGTTTACTGATCACTGAAGACGTTAGCCTGGCAATCTACCTGGCAGGCAACCCCTCAGTCATGGACAAGCTGACTTAAAACAACAGAACGAGGATCAAAATTACCTGTGGCTCCACGCAACATGAGAACACGAACAGCGGGATACACTAGCAAGAGAGTGCTTCCTGTGTCACATATCGGACGGAATGACCCGGCGGTCGTAACGCCTGTGATGGCAAATTCGCGACGCTAAGCGACAGAAGCAAAACACAGTACAAAATTTGCGATAGGAGAAAGCGCTTAGGGGTGGATCATCGTAGGAATGATACTAAGCGCCGAAATACATGCTTACCACACTGTCGGTTCATATTCTCTTGGCTGCATTGCACCACCAGCGGTTTTTGCTCGTCGCTCGGTCATTTCAGGTTAGCATCCATGACTGTGCAGTTCCAATGGTTCAATAGACCGGGATGAAGAGAGAAAAAAAAACCTTTTTGTGTGTTAGGAATAGATCGGAACTCTTATCCTGCGGTGTAATACTTCTGCACGAGCAAATATTTGTTCGTTACTTTGGTCACAGGGAAAAAGCTATTCTATTTGTCGTTTCAACCTTTGCAGCGTGGTGTTACACTTTTTCGGTTGCAATGACAATGGGCATACGTAGGTTAGTACGAGATCAGGCATTTCGTTTTTAAAAGTAGCTGCGTAATCTCGACAGAACGTTTTAAAAAGTCGTGAAGAAAACAAGATGGAGAATTCTTATACAAGTGTAGGTGTTCATTTCTGAGTAGCTGCCATAGACGGATAGTGTTAACGTTTGGTTATCTTCGTCGGACCTGGATCTTGAGGTTAGTGATGAGACATTAGGTGACACCGTTTGCTCTCCGGGTAGATTCTTTCTGGAGGCGTTCTGTTGCTTGGAGCAGATCTGCTAGTGTAAATAGCAGATCGGTGTCATGGTTGCTTACCATGGGAGGTTAGGGTTGAGGTTGCATGGAGAGACTATCAAAGTATGGATAAAATGTTTGCAGTACAGCTGGTAAAGAGTAAGTCTTGGCTGTCTCCGTCTGTAACAGGAGATTGTTTATTGTGTGTTGTAGTCTACCCGGCCTTGGAGACAGCGTAGGATTGTTCGTTTGTTTGTTTGTTTGATCTTGCGCTTCTTTATAGGGCTATAGCAGCATTGGGTGCGAAAGACATCATTTCTAGGAACAAAACACGCGGCAGTGTGAAATAATAGAAGCGAAATGAACAATTCAAGCAAAATGCAAGAAAGAGCTAACACTTCACGAAAGTGACCAAAAATAAATTTCCAGAGAGAGTAAGGAAATTGAGGTTGTCACATGGTTAGTGTCAAATGTCTGCTCATACTGGGGAGCCTCTTCTGCAATTAAAAGTACGGCCTTTTTCGAGTCTTTGTTTTTCCTGTCCGTAAGCCATTTTCTTGCACTCTTCACACCTCACCCACCGCGTCGCCTCACAGCCCACGTCTAACTTGGAGGCCACCCTGAGCTGGTATATAGATGATCTGTATTAGTCCAAAATTGGGAAATGTATTACGAAAGTCGCTTTCAGAGTTGGGCTTTTGTGCGGTTGAGATGAGGTTAGATCAGGTTGTTAAGGGAAAGCTAAAACCACTGAACGGTAGAATAGACGTATGAGGATGTTGTATCATGATTACGACATGGACCACCTCGTGAAACGGCAAAAAAGAAAGTCAAGGGGGTGATAACAGGCATCTATTACCCCAGACTGGCAGAAGAAGTGTAATTGCTAAATGAAGTGATGAGTTGATTTCGGTGCACTGAAGGATTGCATAGGATCGGTGTTCGGAGTTGTGGTAGTTGACGCTAGTCGTGACCGTGGCGCTCATCGTACCTTCTCTTTGTCTCCTTGCTCGCAGGGAGCGAATCTCCGGACCGGACGCTCGAGTCGCCCCCTGGAAGCAGCAGCGGCGGGGGTGGTGCCGGGGGCATGTGCGCACTGAAGATGAAGAAACAGCGCAAGGCACGCACCGCTTTCACGGACCACCAGTTGCAGACGCTGGAGAAGAGCTTCGAGCGTCAGAAGTACCTCAGCGTGCAGGACCGCATGGAGCTGGCGGCAAAGCTCAACCTCACCGACACCCAGGTCAAGACATGGTACCAAAACAGGAGGTACGCCCACTTGTTCGGACATGAGCATGCACGGGATGCGGCAGCCCTCTTTCCTATTGTGAGTGTCGGGTGTGTGACACGCGAAATAATACACGAGGCGAAGTTTTGCCACGGATGAGGCAACGCTCTTGCCCGAATAACGCGTGGAAAGGCTGCGGTTTGGCTGATTCTGCGATTTCATTATAAGCTCTTGGCGCAGGCAATAGCAGTGATGCATATATATGGCTCTGCAGATATATAACTGAAGAGTTGAGGCCGTTGCAGCGTGCTGAGCGACATTACGAAACATTTCCCTTGAGGATACGGGGCACGGGGCTGTAGGTCCTCGTTGGGGCCCGCCAACCAGGTGGCCCAGGTAAGGAGAGGGGGATTTGTATGGGGGGGGGGGGGGGGGGTGAGAGCGGCGAGGTTAAAGAGACATTGTTCCAGGTCGGCGTAGGGGCATGGGCAGTTAGGGCAATGGAGCGGCTTACAAGTCTTCTTCGGGGTTGGCGCGCTATGCTTTGGCGCAAGGAGTAGTTACAAAAAACAGGACAAGGACAGGTACGAAAGTGGCCAAAATTCCGTGGCCGGGTCGGTGCCACGGAATGCGCAAGTGATTCGTCGTTAGTGCTGACGCAAAGCGAGATTCGATTGTTAGCAAGCAGCGCGATGGAAAGCGGCGATCCACGGGTTACGGTCTCATGAATAGCACTTAACATCTTATATCTCATACGTGTTTGTACATTTGTTGTTTGTATTTGAGTATATAAGGAGAGCAGGATATTTAATAAACTGTTGAAAGTTCGCGCACGTACCTGTCTTGTCCCGTGTTTTGTAACGAGTCCTTGTGCCAAAGTATAGCGCGCCAACCTAAAGATGACAAACCAACTAGCCGCCATTACAGCATTGCTATATAAGTCTGTACATGTGTAGCCTAGCTGTGGTCAAGAGTAATTTGAATTGAATTCTGGTGTATACCCACGCTTCTTGGATCCTGAGGGACGGATGCGGGGAAGGGGGGGGTGGCTTTAAATTTTTACTTTATACAGCGATATGCATGTGCAGGCGTTCATAGTTGTGTGAGGTTTGCATAGTATGCATATTGTGATTCTGGCACGCTGCACTGTTCGTGTTTGAGCGGATGCATAACATATGATGCGCGTTGGCACACGGCAAGCATTAAGACGATTTGTAACTTCAGCGCTTCAGTGGTGATTTCCGCCCACGAATAGACGGCTGTTAAATGACGGCATATTCTTAAGACCCTTTAAGGGGGTGCACATCATGGAGCCCCACCGCTTTAATTGATCGGCTTCGGCACCATTACTGCTGCTGGTCCAGTACAACAATGTGCCCAAACGGGCACAACCTACGGTGCACCCTGTGCGCTAGCTTCCAGCATGCGGCCATGCACGCTTGCACTCACGGGAGCCGCGTCATCGCTTCGCCGCCTGTGTATATGCCGGGCAGGGACAGCGCATCCGCATCCATGCATGCATGGGACGTCGTATCGCGGCGTCGCAGGCATATCCGCGTTCGGTCCCCTTCAACGACAGCGGGAGGGGACGGAGTCTCCGGCGACGGCGCTCGACGTCGCCTCTCGTCGCGCGGCCTGCCCTCAGCAGAAGGCACTCGCATCTTGAGCGGCTGCCGGGAGGGCGTCTCATTTCCAGCTTTCCGTGCCGCCTTTAATTGTGTCTCGCCAAAAGCGCACTCCGGCGCCCGCAACTTAGCGGCAGGAAGTATGGTGTCTGAGCATCGTGGGAGACGAGCCGGCCGCGGCGCAGCCACGAGGTATGGCAGAGCGCACCCTTCTGTCGCCAAGACGTCGTCGTCGTCTAAGCGGTGGCTCCTGTCAGGAATCGCTTAAGAGAGAGATATATACGTGCGGCCTCTCCCTCCCGCGTCCACTGAACGGCTGCCGCCACATTCGCTGCTTCTCTCGCTGCGCCGTCGAAAAAAAAAAATGGAAGGGAGGAGAGGAGGGCCGCGCACGCGATGTATCTGCGTGCGCCGGCGCTGGACGAAGACTCCGAGGTGCACGCGCGTTGGAGCTCGCCAGTGCGCGGGAAAAAAGAAAGAGGGCGAAAAGCGCTGGGAGGGAGAACGCTCGGGAGCTGCGAGCCCGGGAAAGCGCTCGCAAATGAATGACCGCGCATGACCGCAGCCGTCTCCGGCGTCTTTTTGTTTTCGTCTCCCTTCGTCGCTATCTCTCGAGCGCTCACGTAAAGGACTTCCGCCGCCGCCGTGTGTACAAAACGAGCGTTTAGAGCGTTTAAGCTCAGACCGGCTTTTTTTGTTTATTATTCCTTCACTGCGCCGTAGTGTAGAGCACTTAGCGGTAAAAGGAAACGAGAAGCCATTTGTGAGCCTGGTTAATTTTTCAGAAGTCGCTTCGCTGGTTTCCCCGCCCCCTCCTGCTGTCGTCTTCTGGCCTTTTGTGAATGTGGCCAATTGGCACGAACAATGCATGCATCGGTTCCCAGAAGTTGAGTACCTGTGGTGGCGCAGCATTACGCCGCCGTTTCAAGCACTTGAGCATGTTGGACACGGTCTCCCGACTTTTTTTTTTCTGTGAGCTTGCTCTTTCTCCTTATTTCTGTCTTTTCGCCGATAATCCATCACGCTGTAGTTTGTCAACCCGCATCATAATTGCCGGAACAGCTCCTAACGCAGCTAATGATTGTTGGCATTACCAAATCCAACGAGCGCGACGGGGCCCTGCTGCCTTTCCTTCGCGATAAGGATCTCCTACAATGGCGCAAGCACAAAGGCCCTCTCCGGTGCTTCTGTTTTATGCGAGTGAGCGCCGTCTAGCCGTGGTGCCTTTGCCTGTAAACGTTCAGAATTCACGGATCTTCATAAGTTTTCAGGCCACTTGCACTTCGAAAGGAAACAGCTGGGGGCCGCCTCATGTGACTCCTGAAGCTTCGCAGGCTTTATTTACGTGGTACAAAATACTATCCTTCACGGTCCGTAGGCTTCAGATTGCGCCTGGAGAGCACCAGGACCCGCAGTCCGTGGTTTGTCGGCTGTTTTATTTGCACACAAGAAGGCCCGCAATTTTTTGCGAGCACATAGCTTTCTACCTAGTCCATAAGTTGCACTGTATGTTGAGTTGGTTGGTTTGGTGGTGTCGCTGGTGATCACGTTAACGAGCAGGCTGGGTTAGCCTTACTTTGATGATGTCGGCAATTGCTCAGCCTCTCGCGCATAGTAAAAAAAAATAATAAAAACGTATACCGCTGTTCAAGGAGGCCTGCGTCATCTTGGAAATCGAAAAGGAGCCTTATTACCCCTGGGAGCCTCTTAGTTCGTGGACCTTTACGTAAGCGGCAGTCTTGGAACACACCCCATCTCCTCACGCTGCGCTCATGGGAAAAAGTTTCGCGATCATTCGAAAAACCTGGGCACACTAGCACAAAATGTTGTACGCCACCGACAACAGCACATGTCGAGCACATAGGGTACTCTCCGCGACGGATTTTCTGCATCCATGCCGGCGTGTAGCAGAGTCAGTGCTCAGGCGGTGCACAGGAGTAGCTTTCGCTCGTGACAGACCCCGTATATCACAAGGGAGGCGTATAGAGAAAGTCAGAGCTAAGTCATGTGTCGTGCCACAAGCTACTTTGCAGAAGTATCATCCTTTAGGACTCTCACTGATGGTACTTGTGACCTAGTCTTCTCAGCGAGAGAATTCGCAGTCATGTTACCTGCGACTTCAATGTCAGCGCGAAGCTAGTGAAAGCACACCGTGAATCCTTTATGCCGGAGTTTTCTTAACCAGATTAGCGACTAACGGCTGAACTAGTTTAAGGGAGTCCGTTGTTGGATAAGATCTTGAGCTGTCCTTGATTCAGAATCACTTCGTTCCACTGCACTACACTACACTACACTGCGCTACACAGGTTCACATTGAGAAACCCGTCTAAGAGCCTTTGGAATGCCGACAGGTTCTTCCACCGTAGACGACACCAATCTGTCAAGTCAACCTGGCCAAGATATTCCGAGGCTAGGGAGCACAAATGTGGCAGGGGATGATTGCTCAAGTCTTGCTCACTGATCCTTCGGTGTACACTTGCTGGTGATCTCCAATGGCAGTTTTGAGATGCTCAAAGACCACATTCGTTGCTTCTGCCGCGCTGGCGCCTTGTTTAAGCTCTGGCTGACTTTTCTTTCTATTGCTTCTTTAGTGTGCCGTAGTACAGAACACAAAAGAAAGAGAAAACGAGATACCATTTGTTACTCTGGTGGCCTGACACTCGAGACGCCATGTCCGCCACCATTTCGTGCCAGCGAGAGTTGGACAACATGCTAACTAACCAAACATGGCTAATACACCTAGCCCTGTGCCCATAACCTGCTGTTATTCGCCGACTCTTACTCAACCCGTGGCGTGCTTCCTTCCTGGCAGGACCAAATGGAAGCGCCAGACGGCTGTGGGCCTCGAACTGCTTGCCGAGGCTGGGAACTACGCGGCCGTGCAGCGAATGCTCCAGACGGCCCCCTACTGGCTGTCCAGCTACACAGGCCTGTCGCCACAGTCTTCGCTGAGCACCATGGCCGCTCTGGATCTCTACTACCGGCAGGCCGCCCTCCAGAAGCCCATGGCGTACCGGTTGTACCCCGGCGTCCCACCTCCGGGGGTGCCCGGAGTCGCGCCGCCGGGGACCGGTGCCCCTCCGCACGGTCATCCCCCGCCGGGAGCCGCCAGCAACGGACTGCCCGTCGTGTCGCCGCAGATGCCGCCTTGCTCGTCGGCGGCGGGCGCTTCGCCGAGCGCGACGGCCCGGCCGTCGCCGTCGTCGCCCGCAGCGCCGGCCGCTTCCCACGCGGTCCTCGCCCTCCCGACGACGTCGTCCTCCTCCTTGTCGTCGTCCTCATCCTCGGCGTCCTCTTTCCGGCCGACGAGTAGGGAGTCCTGCTAAGGAAGCGGCCTCGCGAGCCGCGCTCGGGGGGACCTGCTCCGCCTCCTGCTCCTCACTGTCCCTGTAGAAAGCAGCGTTCTCCCTCCCTGGACGGTTGGCTTGTCTTCTGACGCACTGCGAAGGAAGAGAAGCGGGAGGATCACAAGCTCTCGAAGCGGAAAGTCTAGTCGTTACACCCACGGAATTCGAGCACTTGTCGTTTTTTGCGTGAAGGCGAGCTGAGCCACGGAAATCCGCCGCTACAGAGACATTGGTGCTTTGAAACCGTGAGGACAGGGCTATAGCGGAATCAAGTTCCAATTTATGATCGTTTTACCTTACACGTGTAATCAGGGTGTCAAAGAGGAGGAGGTAAGAGAAGACGGCATTTTCAACTTGCCGTCAAGGTGCATCCATAGAGCACTATTTCGCAGGACGCCTAGACAGGTCAGACCTCCGTCTGAGTGCCCTGCCGTTCCTGTGTGCTACTGGTCCGATCAGTCGCGTCGACCGTAGTGCGCTTTGCTTTCAAAATACGTTCAAACCCACCTAAATGGAATGGACTGTCGAAAATGTAGTTCCTAGCTGCACAGTATAGAATTTTGTGCTCCACTTCAACTCGTGCTTTGTTATGACCACCGTCTTGACATGGGCATATTATGGAACACATTTGGCTTTGTTGATTGTATGAGATGCTGTCCATATGGAATAACACTGATGGCAAGGAAAACTGAGGAACCGCTGGAATGTTAGCTTTAAAAAGCTTTGCAAATTTTTGTACAAGGGATAGTGTGAGAGAAGGTGACAGAAAAGGTTTAAGGCTTATGGAGGTCAGAGCGACGCAGGCTCTCAGGGACGCCGTATAGTGAAGGGCTTCGAAAATTTCGATCACCTGAGGTTCTTTAACGTGCACCAACGTCGCACAGTACACGGGGCTCTAGCATTTCGCCTCCAGCAAAATGCGACCGCCGCGGCCGGTATGGAGAACGTGACGGAAAACGGAATGGTAGTCCTTGACTTGTCCTAAGTGTAACTTCTGAAGCATTCCAAGCTCGAGGGCAAACTCCCACCGTGTGTAAATAGGAGAAAACTAGAAAAACTGCTGCAGACGGAATCACTGTGCTTGTATCCTTCAGCGCGGATCAGACACGCAAGCGTTAAACGCCTCAAGTGGAACTCGGCGGACGAAAGGTCAGCGCACAGCCTTGTGCGCGAGGGCTGGTTTGATCAAAGCCGTGGAAACCAAGCGCTTGCGAGGCAGAACAGCATGGTCGAGAAGAAGTCAGCGCCAGTAACGCCACGGGCGGCGACAGAAAGCCGAAGTGAACCCTCTTCAAGCGGCATTCCAGAGCAGCCGAACGGTTCGAGAGACCTCCGACACGACCACCGTATTGCATTCATTAAAACCTTTCGCTGTATGGCTCCTGTTTTTTTTTTCGCCGTCTTATCTGGCGTGAAGTCACGCGTAGGTGTGCTGTGCGCGACCGGAGAGCGAGCCAGGTCTTGAGGAAGTGAGTGTGGACAATGCGAGAGATGTGTGTGCCGTTTCCCCAGTGACATTGTGAATGGAAGCTCGGGTGTGCGGCCCACTTGAACGCGCCCTGTGTATATAAGTTTGTAATCACGCGTAGATATGGCAATAAAAACGTGCTAATAATATGAGACTTTTCACTGGCTCTTGGGTACTGAGATGGCGAGATCTATACCGCACTTCCCATGAGAACGCCCACCGCTTTGCTCATCTGGCGGCTAGGTGGGCCGACAAGCGCAGCGCCGAGAGTAGTGCAGCGTTCCTCCGCACTATGACGCAAAAGTGGCGGTGTCGTCAGAGGCCCGGTGCAGAGCGACGCGCGCCGTCTGCAACCTCAGGTTGCAGCAACCGCTAGACTGCTTGAGAGTATTTTATGTACTGTGTGTGTTTCTTTTCTCAACAAAGGTTTTCGCCTCTAACTACCTTTATTTCGTATTCGGAAAGCAATCGAGCAGCTCCGAGCAACCAGTAGACTGTGGGACGACACACACCAACTGTAAGGACGGATGTCATAGCTCTTCGGTCAGTTGATAAACTACGCATTGAAACCCTGCTATTCCCCGTGGCCACTACAGCGATTACCAAACGGTGGCGATGCCTATGAGTTGGGCTGCTGCTTTTATTTTTCTACTAAGATCGCGCTTTAGCAGTGCTTAGAAGTTCGCCTGAGCGCCGCAAGCGGCGTAATCTGCTAGGCTCCGTGTTTTGACTCGATCAGACCACTGGGCCAGTTAAGCGCGCACCTCACTGGCACGTCAGATGACTACGACAATGAGCTCTAGTATAGGCAAGTGGTAACGGTGTTATCGATATGAAGTGCAAGACGGTTTGCAGGCGAAGAAGGACACGAGTTACTTCGAGCCGTGCTGTAAGTTTGATTACACGTCGACACGGGAACGGCCGAAAATTCATTGCTTTCGGCGCCACAGAATCTCGTGAACTGTTTATTCTGGACATGGAAATGCAGGCTTTATCGCTCATGGCAAACAGCTCCAGCCGCGTTCAGGGGTGTGTGGGTGACACTTTGAGGAAACGTTCGCGGGCGTCATATCACGTGCGTTGCCAAAGGTGAGGTTGTTAGGGTGTCGAGAAAGTATCCGGGCTTAACGAACGGTGCGTCAGCTCCAGTCCATTCTGGTGTCCTTGCTTATCGTTCAAGGAAGGCAGCTGCAAGAGAAAAAGCAGGAGTCAGTTGGCGGCTGCCAGCATTTGTGACATGTGAGAAACACACAGATGACCTCACAAACAATATTGCGAAGTTTTGGACGAGCATATGCGTTCACTTTCTGGTGATGTCCAAGAATACGGCCGAAAGACGGCACCTCAAGTCGCGTTGCTCGCGTTGAGTGAAATCCTGACAGTTGCTTTGCAATGTTCTTATTTTAACGCGGAAGCTCTACTTCACTAGCAAAGCTGAAAAAAAAAAACCCCCCGAGGCATGTGTGAAGCCTCCACTTTTGACGGAGCGGTAGCGGCGGAGGCCTTGCGCAGCTGCTCCGTTGAAGCGCAGAGATGCGGCTGGAGATGCGGTGGGCAGGGCTAATAACAGACTTGATCATGGGACGATAGTAAAAATTATGAAAAAGGCACAGCCTTGCAATAGTACGGCGGTCTGCTAACTTTGTAAGACGAGCATTTCGTTTTAGTTCAGTGACACATGCATGATAGGAATGAGCCGAGCGTATGAATCTTGCTGCGCAGTTTTGTGTTGCCTCTAGTAAGAAAAGTTACTTTGATACGGGTTCCAAACAGCGCATGCGTATTCTAGTTTGGGACGAATGAAGGTTAAAAAAACTGGAGCGGACACTTAAGCTCCGCCTTAAGGGCATGACGCGATAGCGTCATGGGTTAGGCTTTCCATTCTAAGCAGTTTGACACCCTTTGAACGCATTTTCCATTTTTTAATTGCTTCAATTAATGAATTGATCAATTACACGCTCTAAGTTTCTTAGTAAACATCATCAAGCATTGGCTTTTCATTCTGAGCATTTTGACACCTTTGAAATTCGCTTTTTCCAATTTTTTCATTTCTTTAAGTAATCAATTAATTACAATGATTTCATTAACTCGTCATCGCCTATCACACACCAATCAGTAATCAATCACTAGAACCACAAATTACCATGATACAATTTTTTTTTACGCAGCCCCCGAATTATTTGCGACACGCGGTGCCGACTACGCAGGCTTCTCGACCGAACGAGTTGCATACGCTGTCGTGTAATAAGCTAATAACTTCACTGATGGGGGCCCTAGGTGAAGTGTTCGTAGAAAATAACCGAGAACGCGATTAGCGTCGTTATTAATATGCGTTATGTGATGTGGCCAAATAAGATCACGGGTTAAATGTACACCCAAGTATTTATACTCTCTCACAACTCTGATTTCGGAGTTGGAGATAAAGCAGTTTGAAGTTGGTTAGGAGTGACGTCGATGAAAGGATAGTAGAAATGTTTTCACTTTTGAACATAGCCATTTGTTACACCAGTTTCTTAAGCATTCAAAGTCAGATTGTAGGAGTTGAAGGTCACTACTGTTGGTTATTGGACGTTGAATAACTCATTCATCTGCTAACATGCGCACGTTAGAACATAAGTTAGCTGGTAAGTCATTTATATAAATAAGGAAGGGAAGGGAAACCATTCCAAAACAAAGCAATTAATATTTAGGCGTGAAAGTTTTAGAAAAAGCCGCTTATGAGAAACTTTGTCGAAGGCCTTCTCAAAATCTAGGAGCAGGGGTCAACTGGGATATTAAGGTCGAGGCTGGAGCTTAAGCCGTTAACGAACAATGCTGATTGAGTGTCGCACGATAAACTTTTTAGGTTTAGGTTTATGGGGGTTTAACATCCCAAAGCAACTTAGGCTATGAGGGACGCCGGAGTGAAGGGCTCCGGAAATTTAGACCACCTGGGGTTCTTTAACGTGCTCTGACATCACACAGTACACGGACCTCTAGAATTTCGCCTCCATCGAAATTCAACCTCCGCGGCCGGGATCGAACCCGCGTCTTTCGGGTCATCAGCCGGGCGTCCTAATCACTGAGCCACCGCGGCGGCTGATAAACCTTTTAGAAAATAATGTTGAGCGTGGCTGAGAAAAAAAAATTAACTGAAACTCGGAATTTTATAATGCGCGAGTATATTACACGCCCCAATAACTTTGAAGGAATGGTAGTGATGGATATTGGACGGTAATTGTGACGAGAAGATGATCGACCCTTTTTTGTAACTGGAATAACTTTGCCGACTTTCCAGCCATGTGCTATGACACCTGATGAAAGAGACTCGCGAAAAGTACGGGACAATATGACGCTAGTAGTAGGCTTTGTGTTTTTGTGCACTTTTGCGTTAATGCCGTTGACACCTGCTGGTGACGTTAGATTCAAAGACTAATTTTTTACAATACCATTAGGGTCAAAAGTAATATCAGGTATGGCTTTGAAATCAAAGAAAGGGAAATCAGGAAGATCTCCATCTGGTTCGCGGGTTAAAACAGAGCTGAAGGTTAAATTTAAAACTTCTGCAACGTCTTGCTCCACGATTGGATTGTTATGATCGTCGGAAAGCGTTAGCTTATCGTTTGAGTTAGGATTGACGTATTTCCAGAATTGACGGAGGTTTGTGCGTAGTATACTGGGTAATGTGGATGAAAAAAAAAATGAATGATCGGCTTTGAGAACTTGAGGTGTATAAGATTTTTCAGCTTCGTAATATTTTGACGTGTTCGGATTCTTAGATCGTGTGGCGGTTCGAAAAAGCGTTTTTTTTCTTGTTGTTAAGGGGCTTTAGTGTATTATTGAATCACGGCGATGTAAGGCGCTCGGTTAGGGTAATTGTAGGATTATATCTTTTGATGAGGTTGTGCATTTCGTTTTTGAAGAGTCCCCAGTTAGTCTCGGGAGTGCCTTGCCAACGTGGATTAGAAACCAGCTGCAGAAATCGTCGAGTTCTTGGTTAATGCTAGCGTAATCGTCTTTATCGTAAAGTTTTATTGTTTTGGTTACTTTCTTTGGTTTGGGCAGGTGGCTGAAAATGTGGCGTGGATTACTGAATGATCACAAAGTCCTGGCAAACAAGAAAGCGAAGATAAGGTTGTTTCTGGGTGCGGCGTTATTATTAGATCAACTATGCTAGATGATTGAACAGTTTGCCTTGTTTGAGAGGATATCAGCTGGATAAAAGCCAAGGTTTGACACGTGTTGATAAAATCGCACTGAGAAGAATTTTAATGATGGCTCATACGGTTTAGCCTAATCTATTGCGGGGAAGTTAAAGCCACCTAGTACGAAAATAGTAGCATGTTGAAGTTTCGTGGTTACTGTGTGAAAGGTGCTGTGAAACAGAGGAATGAAGGAAGCATCGCTATGGAGGGGGGTGGGGGTGGGCGATAACAAGCACAGATTACGGTAAGAGGAAATGAGGTGTTGGAGCAGATAAATAGTATTGCTAAAGGTGACTCTACTTCTAAGCTGTAGCATTTAAGGTTTGCGATGAGCGGATATCAAGACGCCACCCCCTCGTTTGCCTATGCGGTCGCAGCGAAAAAACATCGCAGTTAGGAAATATGGCCTGTACTTAGTTGGTGAGTATGGATTCGTTTAGCCAGGTTTCAGTTAGTATGACTATGTTGCACTCAGTTGTGTCAATGAGACTAACCAATGCATCGCGTTTTTGTAGAAATCTCCTGATGCTAGTGCAAATAAACGAAATTTAAATGGAAATCTCTCTATGTTGGAGACAAGGCGATAGCTACGTGGTGCGTGGTATTACCTGCTGTTACGCGTGATCAAATATATATGTGGCATTTACAATGGTCATCTTGTTGTGACGGAGGGTGAATTTTTTTTTTCTGGCTCTTTGCAAATTAGATGAGGATCTTACGGGCAAGACGAGTGCTCAGGGAATAGTCTTCAGAGGTGCTGTAGCTGGTTCCTTTTAATTACTTAACGTTGGTAAGGACTTGCTCTTTTGCTTTAAAATGCGAGAATTTTACTCTTATGGGTCTGTTGTTGTTAGTGTCAAAACGGCTGAGCCGGTGTGCCCGCTCAATGTCCATTGGTTCAGTGGAAATATTCAGGTTAGCAATGTAGATTTCGATGATTAATTTTTCTGGATTCCGCCCACGTTTCCTGGCTCGTGTCTTTGAGCCCTATGAATAATAAGTTATAACGACGAGCACGGTCTTTGGACAATATCAGCCACCTGACTCGCATTGTTTTCAGCAAGGCACCGTACGCTCTTAATCTGCGCTTTAAGGGAGCCTAATGAGTTCGTCTTCAATTTTCGCAAGTCTTGTTTTAATTTCGTCAAACGTTTTTTCCTGTTGCGCTAATTTGGTACGAATAGTTATTCTGCGTAGAATTGATGCCTGCCCAGAGTTGATATTGTCCAATGCCAGGAGCACTTCATTATTGCTATCATTGGTATTATCGGCGACTCCAGCGCGGGTGCTAGGCCCAGGATTTAACTTGACATCACCATAAAGAAGTAAAACATTGAGCAATGCATGTGTATACAGTCATCTGCAAGAGCAGCAAAGCACTTTGGAGTCGCCAGCGTAACGAGCTCGCTTGGCGAAAAGAGCGTAAGAATTTTTTACCTGCACGGGGCAAAGGGGAGCCATATTAGCGAACCTGGCCGTCGCAGCGTTGCCGAGTCCACTGAAGTGGGTGCTGATATCGGGGAGCCTTATATGCGGTGACGTCGGTGATGCAAGGTGCGTAGGTGGCATGCAGTTGCGCGGGTCCGGTGGTGGCGCTGCAGGGCATGAATGCGGACCAGGTGCTGTTGATTCCTGGGCCGATGACGGGCGGCGTAGCTGGCACCGCTCTTCCACGATGATGGTGGGTTCCCGAGGATAAGCAGCTGCACGTGGCAAAGGTGAGGCATATTAGCGAACCTGTCTGTCGCAGTGCCGCTGAGTTCCCTTGGCTGACACCAGGAGGCGCATGCTATAACAATCAAAATACAGCGCTGACATCGTGCGAAAAAAAATGTGGCAACAGTTGGCATTCAATCACACGTCCTCGGGGTTCGTAACTAGCATCTTCAGAACACACGACTACAGAGCAGCTTTTTTTTTCTTTATTGCATGGAAATAAAACAACACAGACTTCTTTTTACTGCTTAAACAGGCCGCGTCCCCCGAACACGCCATACATAGACACACCAGCATCCTGCTATCACTTTGCCCGCACATCAATATTCCGGGAAACTCACATTTGCATCGACTAAAGGCTGCCAGACCGGAAGTCGATCTTGTGCACCATATACCCCTCGCGCCAAAGCACACTGCTCCCTGAACAGACTTCTATGAATGTGGCTGCTGCGCGCGGCGACCTATCATGCGGCTCTTCCGCTGGCTAAACAGTCCCACGAGCACAAAAAGATCACATGGAACCTTAGAACCTTCCATTGTAGACAAAAATCGTATAGCATAGGGCGTGATCCCAATTTCCTTTCTGAGAGTCCGTTAAAAATGCCCCCCCCCCCCCCCAAAAAAAAAAGAAAATAATAATAAACACGGCATCACGACAAAACACAAAGCAATCCCAAGTCCCTAGGTGATGACACAGGTGGCAATTCACTGACCATGGTGCAAACGTCCCCTTAGCACGAAACCACGTTTTCACAGGTAAGGACGACGACGACGTGTGAAGTTTACAAAAGAATTGCGGCCGATTGAACACACCTACGTTGCCTCCGCTTTAATACAGCGTTGTCTAGAAAGGCGAAGCAAGGCTGCCAATATATATCGGTGCAGGAAATAACGTCTCAATCAGAACTTTTTTCCTCGTTTTTCTGGACAGACTGTATAGCTATACTGTAAAACACACACACACACACACGTAAATTCAGGAAATTTAATGTTTCTGCAACTTCCTTAAGAAAACCCCACAAAGGGCTCTCACGGCTATGACCAGTGGGCGCAAACAGAATAGGTAAATGAGCACATAATCATCTGTTAAACAAAGCTAGGAAGAAGGGGTGGTTTGCCGTGTTAAAAAAGAAAAAAAACCTTGAAACAAGCTGATCGACAAAAAAATGCTGAATACCAGCTCCCCCGGACCTCAGAGGGAGAAACATGATGTCCCGACGCATAGGCTCCCACTGTGAGCGCCACGCAAAAGTGAAAAAAATTCTGTGCGTCACCTGTACTTTTTACCGTGCATAGTGGCACACTTGCATAACGTAGACGAGCTTCGAAGCCAAGAGAATATTGTCGTCGCCTGACGGACGAGATTTGAGACTACTAGCGAGGCCCACTCAGATACTGATGCAAGGGAACCCCGAAATGCTGCAAGTCTTCGGTGTACCACCTGATGCCTCCACTGAGGCTTGGCGTTTACCTCAGTGTCTTAGCCAAAACCCTTTGATTTATCAAGGTTAATAGCGCCACCCGAACTGTCACAAAACGGCTGTTATATGCACACACTCTTTTTATCAGAATAGAAAAGGGTAGCGTCATGATAAGCATAAGCCAAATTTTTAATTTCATATTGCGATAGGCAGAAGCCATGAACTGCTACGTTATTGATGATACTACGACATAGGGGCTCAAGATATAAAGCGAATAACAAAGGCTATAATGAGCAGCCCTGTCGAACCGATTATTTAAGCGGTGTAGGTTTGGTAAGCTTTTGATTTACGATCAGTCTTGCAGTGGACGCTTTATACCATAGTTGTATGCCTTTAAGCAAGACATCACCAATGTTTGCCGTCTCCAAGACTGCAAACAAGCCAAAAAAAACAAACTGGTAGGGGTTTAACGTAGTTAAACGGAGTGGGCGTGCGAAAGCAGGTGTTAATTCTTCAGTTGGAGGGGACTAGCGCCCATATATGCAGAACTGGTTACTCTCTGTACTTAGCATTCACAGATGGCGGCGAGTCCTCGTACCACTACCAGCGCAGTGGCGCAGCCGTTAAGCGATGCGCCACTGTAATAGCAGGCGGCTGTTTCTATCACGGGCACCAGTAGGGATTGTGCGACGCATGTTGTTGTTCCCGATCAGCCTCTCATGACAAATCATTAATTTAACTGCCACCTGCCGGTGCAGGTTGTGGGGACGCCAAAGGTTAGGTGACCTATAGGTGGCGCGACGCCCTGCTCCCATTGGCGACAGCTGGCGCGACGCTCCTGCGAGCTTATCCTTGCTTAGCCGAGTAAATCGGGTAAGATCGGTTTAGCTCGGAGCACAGGACAAGACAGGATTGCAAGACTCTTGCTCGGGGCTGGCATATCTGGAGTAGTGCTTTCGCACAAAAACGTGGCGCACCTTGTGAAATGCTTTTGCCAGACCAATCTCAACAGCCCCGCCGCGGTGGCTCAGTGGTTAGGGCGCTCGACTACTGATCCGGAGTTCCCGGGTTCGAACCCGACCGCGGCGGCTGCGTTTTTATGGAGGAAAAACGCTAAGGCGCCCGTGTGCTGTGCGATGTCAGTGCACGTTAAAGGTCCCCAGGTGGTCGAAATTATTCCGGAGCCCTCTACTACGGCATCTCTCTCTTCCTTTCTTCTTTCACTCCCTCCTTTACCCTTCCCTTACGGCGAGGTTCAGGTGTCCAACGATATATAAGACAGATACTGCGCCATTTCCTTTCCCCCAAAACCAATTATTATTATTATTATTAATCTCAACAAGGGTCACTTGCCTAACCTCACCTGACACTGTTTCTAACACGGAACGTGCGATATGGATACTGCGGCCTTTTATTCCGCACACCTTGTATGGCCCTAAAGATCTAATGTGACAAGCTGCAGACGAGAAGGAAGAACCTTCGCAAATATCTTGAAATCCACGTCGCGTAAGGAATAACAGGACGATACCCTTCAACAGTTTTCAACTGATCTACGTCTGTGCTCTTTGGGACTAGTAACGTGTGACCATTGTAGAACGTGGTAGGTTAAACGCTGACGTCATAAGCAGCACTGCAAATTTCCAACACGACAGGGGCTAGGCAAGGCATAAAAGTTTTATAGAACTCACTACTTCGACTATCCAGGGCCAGGAGACTTCTGAGTCTATATATATATAGAGTTCTGTTCTGTTGTTGTTGCCAGGAAAAATGAAAAGGAAAGTGCACAGGCCTGCCCACTGGCTCAAGCTGAACCACAATCGCTACCACGTGCAGAAAGTAGGAGAGTTTAAAGATAGGATATAAATATAGGATAGAAAAGGCGCGCGATATAATGACCCAGGCCGATCCCGGAGGCAGTGAAGCAACCTTCAAGCACTCCGCCACATTTCCAGAAATATGTTGGGTTCAAATGGGACCCGGATCAGATATTCTATAACCAAAAACGGCCCACGGGCCTTCGAACGCTGATATATAGAGCAGAAATGGGCGATTTGACTTCGACTAAAGTAATAGGCCCTTCAATGACTGCACGCTGATCGTCTTCAAGCAGATGAAACGCTTCTTTCAAGTGGCTAAAATCTGACCCACTAATCTGGTTACTACTGCCCCCCAAAGAGCTGCGTATAATATTAAAATAGAGCACCACGAATACCTGGTGTGTCAGCGTATGTATCGATTTCGTATCGATTTTCAGAATCCTTGTTGTAAAGAGCAGCCTGCCTTTCATCATTAAACAGGCGGCGAGGTGGTTGTTCATTAACCAACCTCCGTGTCCGCGACCTAATCAAGACACCCTGATAATTTTGTGCGTTAAACTGTTCTTTAATATTGTTGATGTCATCACGGTACGATCCCTGGGCCGTTTCTTGCAGCTCATTTAGGGTGCGTCCCAATTCACGGAGAAGACGGTTCAGGAATGAGACCCGTGGTGATGCTTGAATAGCCAAATTTTTAGCCTCCAGCCTAAATTGATCCCGCCTTTGAAAGACTATGAGATCTGCGTGTGTCCACCTATCTTTGCAGCAGACAGCGCAGTGAAAATTTTCATCTCAGAGGGGAGAATTATTTAGCCTCCATAGCTCCCTCCCACAGTGGTTGGAGTATATAGCGGCCGAGTGTACCTTCCTATCTGAGCAGACATCAAGCAGTGGTCGCTGAAATATATCGGCCTTACCCAATACCCATGTACACTAGTTAATGTGCGAGCAGAAACTTAAATCCTGTCAAGTAGAGCATTCGAAGAGAATTGGAAACGCATAAAATGTACACTATAGTCTTGTAGTCGGCAAATATCAACAAGGTTGTGTTT